>NW_021963301.1:0-123214 GCF_901765095.1 Microcaecilia unicolor | reverse complement strand
CTTGACGTCGGTGGTTCGCCACAAGGCAGTCCGAGTGCTGTGACAATGCCATGGCAGTAGCATATGTCAACCGTCAAGGGGGGAACAAAGAGCCTTGGCGGCGCAGTTGAACTCATCTTCGGCTCTCTTGGCAGCGCATGTGGCCGGGGTAGGTCACATAGATGCAGATTATCTCAGCAGGCACACTCTAGATCCCAGAGAGTGGTCTTTTCTTCGGTCAGTGTTCCAGTGAGTTGTGTCGGTCTGGGGACTTTCGGTGATCTTAGGGCAACGGCTCGCTATGCGCAAGTTCAGAGATTTTTTTTTTTTTTCAGTCGCTGAAGAGACCCTTGAGCGGAGGAAATCGACACTCTTCTGTTGCCTTGGCTTCGGGAGTGACTGTATGTGTTTCCTCTGTGGCTGTTAGTCGGTCGAGTAATATAGCGCATCGAACATCACTCCGGTCGGGTGATTCTGGTAGCTTCGGATTGGCAGCGTCGACCATGGTATGGAGACCTGGTGCGGTAGGCAGGGCCGCCGCCCCTGCCTTTGTTGGGATCAGTTCTGTGTCAAGGCCCGATAATCATGCCGGATCCGGCTCGGTTTTCGCTTATGGCTTGGCTCTTGAGCGGCACAAGTTGAAGAAGAAGGGGCTTTCGTCCAGTGGCTTTGCTACGATGTTGAGTTGCCGTAGACGATCCACTTCCTTGGCGTATGTCCGGGTTTGGAGAATCTTTGAGCACTGGTGTGAAGACCATCGAGTTCGGCCGTTTCACTCTTCGGTGGCGGAAGTTTTGGAATTTTTGCACGATGGTGTTGATAGAGGTCTGGCCTTGTCTACACTGAAGGTTCAGGTGGCAGCTTTGTCATGTTTTCGTGGGAAGCTTCAGTGAAAGTCCTTCGCGTCTGTGCCTGAGGTAGTGTGTTTTTTGAAGGGTGTTAAGTTGCTGCGTCCGCCTCAGTGACGGATGGTGCCTCCGTGGGATTTGAAGCTAGTTTTGGATGCTTTGATCAGGCCTCCGTTTGTGCCTCTGGTATCGGCATCTTGTAAGGATTTATCTTTAAAGGCGGTCTTGTTGGTGGCGATTACTTCAGCACGGAGTGTTTTAGAGCTTCAGGCTTTGTCTTTTAGGGAACCATTTTTGTCCTTTCTGAGGGAAAGGTTTCGTTGCGGACGGTGCTTTCCTTTTTTGCCCAAGGTGGTTTCCGAGTTCCATGTTAATCAGGTCATCTCTCTGCCAGTGTTGGGTGATATGGCTGGAGATTCGGAGCAGCGTGGTATTGCCAAGCTGGATGTCAGGAGAGTTTTGAGTTGTTATCTCTCTGGAACTCAGGACTTCAGAGCCTCTGACCGTTTGTTGTTCGTTCTTCATGGTGGCCCAAAGAAGGGTGCAGCGGCTCCTAAGGTGACCATAGCACGGTGGTTGAAGGAGGCGGTTGCATCTGCTTACTTGGTGAAGGGTCCTGTGGTGCCTAGGGGCTGGTCTGCTCATTCCACTAGGGGAATGGCAGCCTCGTGGGCGGAGAATAGTATGATTTCTCTGTTAGATATTTGTCGGGCTGCGGTTTGGTTTTCGTTGCATTCCTTTGTGAAGCATTATAGGATTCCTGTGCATGCAAAGGACGAGGTGCGCTTTGGGGCAGCAGTTTTGACCTCTGGCCTTAGTAGGTCCTCCCATAAGTTAGTTACTGCTCTG
The DNA here is from genome assembly GCF_901765095.1 of Microcaecilia unicolor. Lineage (NCBI taxonomy): Eukaryota > Metazoa > Chordata > Amphibia > Gymnophiona > Siphonopidae > Microcaecilia > Microcaecilia unicolor. The sequence continues at coordinate 121,538 of NW_021963301.1, read as the reverse complement.
GTACGTCCCACGCGTCTTGACCGGTCTGGAGGGTCGCTGAGGAAGGTGAAATTAGATCTTACCTGCTAATTTTCTTTCCTCTAGACCCTCCAGACCGGTCAAGAGCCCGCCCTGTCTGTATTGGAGGCCAGGAGGTGTGTTTGTTGGATAATTCTTGGCTGCTGTAAATTGTTGTTTCTCTAATTGCAGACTGTTTATTTCTGTTTTGTGATAGGAGTCCGGGACAGGTGGGGCTCTTCTTTGATAGTCCACCTGTAGAAGCCCAACTGTTTTATCAAAGGCAAAGGAACATGTTTCCGTAAGAGCAAGCGGAAGATGTTCTTGTTTTTGCAGTTTACTGTGACCACGTACAGGGTTGCTAGTTGTTGTTAGTGTTTTTTTTTCTCTGCTTTGTCAGGGGTATACTGGCTAGTGGAGGTTCTGCACAGGTTATATATACAGGCTTCAAAAGCTTAGTGTTTTCTCAGTCTCCCTCTGCTGGTAGGAGGACATAACCCACGCGTCTTGACCGGTCTGGAGGGTCTAGAGGAAAGAAAATTAGCAGGTAAGATCTAATTTCACCTTCTTTTTCTAGATCACCACACTTAGTCTGGGGACAGGAGACGCTTTGAACTAAATACATTATTTTAGAATTTTCTTGGAGCTGAAGTGGCAAGATGATTTGCTTATATTTAGAAACTCTGTAAAGCTTGGTTATTTGGCTTTGCATCTTGTAATTGAGTGTTTTATGAAAATGTGTCACTGTATTTTGTTTGTAAGTTGAAACAGTTTTATAATTGTATATTTATGAATATTTAGCATTATTTTGTTTGCTATAAACAACTGTGTAGCATTTGGGAAAGGGTAGTATTTATTTTTATTAAGATTTATTTACCACCTTTTTGAAGGAATTCACTCAAGGCAGTGTATAGCAAGTCAAACATAAACAATAGAAAATTACAGCAGTAAAAATATTAAAATAACAATACAAAGTATGGCATAGTAAGCTATATTACAATGTCAACACAATATGATACATCATGTTAATAGACAGCCTAAGATATTAATTAGATAAATAAACTTGTTTCCAAACCCTCTATTGTCACTTAGCTAACAAAGACTTGAACAGCATGTGAACTTTTCTTAATGGTGTGAGGCTGACAGTTGTTCATGATGCGGAAAGTTTCACAGCAGTGTCTGACCCTGTGGTTGATGCTTGAGATGTAAGACGGACCCGTTTTATTAGTACCCATGCTGCACTATGTGTTGAAGCACTTGTTTGCTGCTCAGGGGGTGCTGCTGGATTTCCCTATTTCTGGTGTTGAATAGCATTTCTCTTTCTGGCCTGGAGGCACTGATGGGCTCCTTGCAACTCTTTCCAGTTCCTTTACCTCTCTTGTGCAGATCCCCAAGCACTGGCCCTTGACTATTCTTTCCTTTTCCTGTCAGCCTGACTTCCCAGTAGCTAGAACAAGGTCTGGAAACCAGTTCTAAGTATCTGTACTTGGTATTGCAGATCCAAACCACCCAAAAGAGATGAAAAAGAGCGAAAACGGCGGAGTCCAAGCCCCCGACCCACTAAAGTGCACATTGGGAGATTGACCAGAAATGTGACAAAGGTAAAGTGGGTTTCCACTTTTTTTTGCATTGTATGTATGTTATAGTATGTACTGGCAGGTCAGCACTTGTAAAGTTTGTCTTGGGTTCTTATTCAGTAGATGCAAGCGAGACCTTGTGTGACAATGATCTCCTGCATTCTTTTGCGTCCTATGCACTCTATTGCCCCTGGTACAAATAAGTACCTGAATATGTAAACCGCTTTGAATGTAGTTGCAAAAACCTCAGAACGCAGTATATCAAGTCCCATTTCCCTTTCCCTTTTCTTTTTTTTAATACTCTTTATTAGACCATACCAAGCAAGGTAAAACAATAAGCAAAAACAGGTCTCTAGGTAAAGAAACTAACAAGTTAGAAGTTCAAGAGACATTCTAAGACATCGGCATGGACTTTTAAGCATAACCGTCAACACCCCATAAGTACAGCAAGACCCAGAAACCCATTCAACAGTAACCATCAACACTGGTGTTGTTTCTTCACCATTGTGATGATCACCGTCATATAAAAAAAGATTCCCCCCCCCCCCCCAAAAAAAAAAATCCTTCTCCCCTTCCCAAAGTCCAATATCATTCAAAGTCACTAAGTAAAAGACTACATGCTCACGGAGTTAAATTATTTCAAATGGGTGCCCAAATGTCCTGAAAAAGTTTCCATGCCCTTGGGAAGCCTGTCTTGGAATCCAGTCGTTCCAACTGAAGAAGATGAAATCGTAATGTTTCCATTGCGTCAAAGTAGGAACATCTGATAGTCTCCAAGTAGACAAAATACATTTGTGCACCAGCAGAAAAGCATTTTTCAAAAACAAGGAACCACTCCTACAAAGTCCCAGAGCGGTCACCAGGTATACCAGTCCTGGAGTCCAACAGATTTTCTGTCTATCTTATTTACAGCGGTAATCAGATGGCCCACTGTGGAGATTCCCCCATTGAGCCTTTAGAGCAGTTGCCTTTTAGAATAATCAGAGTCCAATTTATGATTTCCCCACAAAGGGAGTAACACTGATGTATGGGAAGATATTTTCATCCGCTGACACCACATCTATTCACGACCCATAGATTTCAAAATTACATGTCTAGTAGAAACCACCACTTGATAGGGCTTAGTAGTGTGGAGATATTAAAGCAGCTGTTACTAGAAGTTGACTTTCCAAGGAAATTGGTGTATAATAAGCCATATCCTTGACCCAATCCACTATGTCGCATGATACAAGTCCTTTTGTATCAACAAAGGTCTGGGAAGCCAGGCCCCCTATACCAAAAGGAAACATCAGCTGTGCAAGTGGAGTACAAGGACATTTATTATTCCACAAATACTTGTGCAAAAGTTTATTAAACCTATTTAAATCCACTGTTGTATGTATAAAGGAAAGGTCTGTAACATATATAGCCATTTGGGAAACAATAGGGCTCATTTTCAAAGCACTTAGCCTTACAAGGTTCCTTAGTAACCTATGGAACTTTGTAAGGCTAAGTCCTTTGAAAATATGCCTCAATGCTATCTTGTAAATGGCAATACGACCATGCAATGTCAAGGGCAAAGAAGTCCATAAGGTTAATAAGTCACTGATCTTGTGCATTAATACTGTGACATTGACTGAGTAAGCATCCAACCACATTTTCAGACAATAAATTCCTAAGGTAGCCTAGTTTTTAAAATATTGTATGGAGCTATACTGTGCTGTATGGTCACATTAATATGTAGGCTGGTATATGGGAGAATGCACCTTATACAACATTCTAATTTTTTAATATTTCTCAGTCCTAAAGGGTTCATTACTGGAAATTATTCCAGACAGGTTTATGTATCAAGCATCAGCTTTTTGGTCACATCTCCCAAATGGGTTTAAAGCCATGTCTAGTTTTGTTAGTTTTAAGAAGATGCTTAATTAAAACCTACCTTTTTAGGGAATATGTTTTAAATACAGTGAATTCGTTAATTTTTGTTGTCAACTTAATGTATGCTCCTAGATGTTTGATCTAGTTCTTTTATTGTTATCTGTTTTGAATTACATTTGGTGATAGCGGACTTTATCCTCTTAGTCACTATTTTCAATGGAAAAAGGATATCCAATCAGAAAAATTATACCTTCCCACTGACATAGCTTTGAATTTATCCAGGTTAAGTAGAAAACCAGAAGCGGCCCGTGGTGTTGAATAAGTTGTGAAACCATAGGCAAGGAGATCCATGGCTGGCTGACCATCAATAAAATATCATCAGCAAAAGCTAAACACCGAACCTGTTCCCTCCCTGTCTCCACCCCTCAAACTCCCACAGTTGAATCAGTAAGGGCTCCAAAGAAAGAACAAATAATAAAAGAGATAAGGGACACCCTTGACAAGTACCCCTTTCTAAACAGAAAAGGTCAGACATAAGTCCATTGACGACCACAGCAGCCATAGCACTTTAACTAAATCTAAAAAGGGACCCTCTTATTTGCAACAAATGAAAAAGATAGTCCAGTGAATATAATTAAAAGCCTTTTGGACATCTAAACTCACTAAGAGTGCAGGACGATGTCTGTCAATACAGTATCCCAAAGCTGCACACCACCCGCCTTTACATTCCACACTGCTTGTCTTTGTTGGATAAATCCCACGTAATCAGTGTAAATTTTTCCAGGTAACAGGTTGGTCAGTTTGTTGGCCAAAATTTTTGCAAAGAGCTTTAACTCAAAATTTATTAGCAAAATGGGCCTATAAGAGTCCAATAAAGCGGGATCCCTCCCAGGTTTAGGTAAAACTAGTCAAGTATCTATTAGCAGTTTATCTTGAATTACTTGAGCATAGTACGCCTCCAATGGCAAGGAGATAGACCCCTGTAGCATTTATAATTCAAGCATCTTGCTTTTAAAGGAGGCAAATGACAAGGGAATTCTGCAAACTTTAATTATTTTCTGTGTGTAATTGTATGCCTGAATTGTGGTTCAGGAAGATAACTTTAATAATAACATAATAATAAATCCTGATAATAAATAACTTTGTGAGCAGCTGGAGACAAGTTGAGTTAACGGAAAGGGTCATTGTTTTCTCCTTAAGTTTTCCTTCATATGCATGAGCCAGGTGCTACAGTTAGAAATGCAGCTGAACTTAGATGCCATTGTCCCACATTTCCCCAGTGTCTGTTCTGTGATTGCAGTTGTTTATAATCCTACAATGGTATATTTAAAGGGGTGGGGGAATCTTGTGCAGCCTGCCCATAAAGCTAAAATGTATTTACTTTCAGGAACATATCTTGGAGATCTTTTCCACCTATGGGAAGATTAAATCAATTGACATGCCCGTTGACAGGCTTCACATGCATCTTTCTAAGGGTTATGCATATGTGGAGTTCGATCTTCCAGATGAGGCAGATAAGGCACTGAAGTACATGGATGGAGGTAACTGGTATTAACTAGGGGTAGTAAGTGTGATGAGGGTATCTTAATTGTTCAGACCATTTTGGTGAGAAATTTTCAGCATGAGTAAGTCAGCTTGGCCTGTGTCTGTGTGTTTCCTTTTCTAAACCTTAGATTATCCAGAACTGACACATAAAAAGAAGCAAACAGATACCTGGCTGGGGCCAGTGACAGTCTGCACTTTCCATTCTCATGTAAAGGGGGAAAAAAAACAAGTTCATAAATGTTCCGTGTTCATGACCTGGCAGAAGATAATAACCAGAGGCAAATTTAAAACAACAACAAAAAAAAGTGTTGTGTGTGTGGGGGGGGGGGGGGGGGGGGAATACAACAACACTGACCTTCAGGGCCTTTTACTAAAGCTTAGCATGCACTAAATTCTGAGAAGCCCATAGGTATGTAAGGGCTTATTAGCATATGCTAATGTCCATTAGCACATGCTAAGCTTTAGTAAAAGGGCCCCTTAGTATTTTCCTTCCCTCTTTTGCCTGAAACTTAAAACCTGGATTATACTGTTTAACTGCTGAGATGTTTGCAACCTCCATGGAAAATGGAGGTTTGTGATTTTGCAATAAAGTGTCGAAACCATAATCATGTTTTCTTTCTGTGCACTTAAGCACGTACAGCTATTGTTCCCACAAGCAGGGCTTACTTATGATTATGGCTCTATTTTTAAGTGTTTAAAACTGTAAATATAGGTGTGTTTTCTAGCTAATTAGGGGTACTTGTGAGAGTATAAAAAAAATCAGTGTTGGTTTTTCATAGCATTGGTACTGTTGATGGTATTTTTTTTTTTTTTTAATATTATTTCCTTAGCATCCATACCAGACCAATGGGTTAAATCCATCTAAGATTATACAAATAACTTTCCAAGACAACATCTTGTTACAACAACAAGGAAGGGAACCAAACAGAAAAATATTCATAAAGAAAAAAAAGTAAAAGGAGATACATATTTCAACTCTTTGATTACCAAGTCCACCAGAAATAAGGGGCAAGGAGATGTTCCAGGAAAATTTTTTTTTTTTTATTTCCAACATTTTTTATTAATGACACTTCAATAAAGTACAAACTTGACCATATGCATACAACTTCACTGGTACAGATGTTCATAAAGAAACTTTTTTGTTAAGTTACAGAGTGCCAAACATTTATCTCATTTTATCCCCCTTCCCCTTCTTGATAGGAAGGATGTCCCCATGTTGTGTACACTGTGCTTTAGTGTTAACTGAATATAGAATTCTCATACAGATGATGGATTTGAACCTCAGGCAAATATTTGAAGTTTTCGTACAATCAATACAAGAGGCTCCATACAATCAACAATTGTGTGGCAATGATCTTTATCTGCTCACTATTAGATGGATAGTATATAATCAATATATCCTGATACCTACGAAATTGTATTTTATATAATCTTTAAACTTTCATTTAGTAAGTTTATTGCGACTCTATGATTAAACAAACAGGAGGTCTAATAGCCAGTTATTCTTCAGTCTATGCGTTGTGCTGTTTCTACCTGTATGCCGTCAAATTACATTCAATTTGAGTATGCATCAACCTTTAGCCTTATTGATTATGACAGCAATGATTGTCAACCTTAATGAACGTGATATGCTGCGCGCAGCTTAATGTTCTCATCATCCAATTAGACCAATACTCAAAGGAACTTTATTAACAAATTAGCAAACTAACACTCCTTGCAATGCTCTTACCCCCCCCCTATCCCTTTATCCCCCCCTTTATCCCCTCCCTCATAGATTCTCCTCGAATGTGTGTTTCTAAAAATAAGGTCATACATAAGAATTCTCGACTGCTTCTCAGTTATAATGTATTAAGTATAAGACTCCGTCCTTTTGAGTTAATATCTAACAATGGCCCCCAAAGCTTTAGAAACCGTGCCTTGCGGCGGCATGAACCTTTAGCCTCCCTTGCTTCCCATGTCATCAGTTGATGTGTCTGGTTTCGCCAATGCCAATAGTCTGGAGGTTTATCTGAAGTCCAAGATTGTAATATGCATTTTTTTGCTACCAGACATAACTTTCGACATAGAAGTGTCTCATCTGCTGTTAAACCCCGGAATGCACCTGGGCAATCCAATAGCAACTGCTGAGGAGTACCTACTATTCTACGTATCAGTGAAATCATAAAATGTACTATCTTCCGCCAATAGCTCTGGATCTTTAAACATTCCCAAAATGCGTGGTAAAAAGTGTTCTCCACAAGATTACATTTCAAGCATTTTGGTGTAAGGATTCCTCCCATTCGGGACAATTGAGCTTGTGTGATATAGGCTCTGTGTAACACCCTGAATGCACATTCTCTATAATTAGCTCCACTTACCAGCCGGGGAATACTTTTTATGTAGGCTTCAACATCCCAGTTAGATAAGTCTTCTCCTATATCTGCCCCCACCGTTGACGGAGCTGAGTCAACCCCCTCGCGGTGTCAGGGTCCACAATGTCCTCTGTAGCTGCGAGATTGATGGGGCTTCTTCAGAGATATCATCAAAAAATTTTTGGATTTTCTCCCCTAAATGAAGTTTTAACGCCTCTTTATCCAGGGATTGAATGTAATGCTTCATCTGCTTATAGCTAAAAATATACCTCCAATTTCCCTCTAAAGTGAGTTGTCTTAGGGACTTCAAGTTTCCTTCTCCATCTAATAATGTTTCTAAACGTTTAAGACCTTTTTCCTCCCATTGTATAACAGACCGGATTTCCAGCCCTGGTGGGAACATCGGGTTTCCCCTTATAGACAACAATTCAGATATATTCGGGTTGCCTCCCAGCTTCTTTGCCAAGCCTCTCCACGCTGCTTGTAGAGGCACTAAAAGTATACAGTGTTTAAACCTTTGTGGCAGTGAAGTGTTTTCTATATGTAATAAGGTGATCAAATCGTAGGGGCTAAAGTAAGCTTTCTCCAACTCCAGAGGTGTACTGTGTATGTGAAGGAGAAAACCCCAATCTCTCACCACCCGCATCAAACTAGCAAGGTTGTAATCTTGCAAATTAGGGAGGCCCAATCCTCCGTGCCGCCAGGCTCCCAGCAAAAAATGCATCTTGAGCTTAGCTTTCTTTTTTGCCCAACAGAAACCGTCCCACTAATTGATAGAATTGTTTAATATCTTTTTGAAATAATTTCAGCGGCAAAATCTGCAGGACATATAACCACCTGGGTAGAATTACCATTCGAATAAGGCTAATCCGACCTATCAATGGCAAAGGTAGGGCCATCCAAGCGTCCAACTGTTGCGCAGTATGATTAAGCAACCGAGTGACATTCAGCTTGTATATATCCTCTATCGCTCTGTCAGAAGAACTCCCAAGTACCGAAATGAGCCCTCTGCCCACCTCACAGGAAAGTTGTCTCTCCCAAAAAGTCGGGTAGTCATAGGGATAGCCAGAGCTTCCGATTTCTCTAGTTAAGCTTAAAACCGGAGTAATCTCCAAATTCTGCAAAAACTTCTAAAGATCCGCAAGAGACCTGCGAGGACTAGTAAGAGTCATCAATAAATCGTCGGCAAATGCCGCGATCTTAAATTCCTCCTTTCCAATCGTTACTCCTCTAATAGTCCTATTTGAAATTACATCCCGGATTAAAGGATCTAGATAAAGAGCGAAGAGCAATGGTGACAGTGGGCACCCTTGTCTAGTTCCTCGACTTATCTCAAAGTTCTCTGACCAGGTTCCATTTATCAGGACTAGTGCTCGAGGAGAGGTATACAAGGCTTGAATTGCATGCACAAACCAACCTGAAATCCATATTTAGTAAGGACAGAAACAAAAAGGCCATTCTACCCGATTCAAACGCCTCTTTCAGCGTCGAAACTTGATCAATAATGCATGCTCTGCAGAGTTCTTTAACTTTTCCAGTGTCATCCAAAATACTACGCAAATTTTTTGTAACCGAACGGCCTTGAACAAAGCCCACCTGTGCCTCGTGAACGAGATTTGGTAATACTCTGCCCAATCTATTGGCCAGTATTTTTTGCACATAATTTTACCTCGAAATTTAACAGGGATAAGGTCGATAGGAAGATAATAACATTCCATCTCTGTTTGGTTTCGGTAATACTACTATCTGGGCTAAATTAAGGCCGCCCGGCAGTCTCCTCTTGCCACCCATTCATTAAAGACCTTGGTCAGTGTGGGGACAATTTGATCACCCATCAATTTATAAAATTCGGGTTTAAAGCCATCTGCCCCAGGTGTCTTTCCTAATTTACTTTGACTTGATTGCCCAAGTCACTTCGTCGCAATTTATAGGGTCATTAAATATTGATTATCTGCTTGTGTGAGCAAGGGGGTTTCTATATTTTGTAAGTACATATCGTTTTGCAGATCTTGACTGCCTCCTGCTCTATAAAGTTGTTTGTAATAACTATGAAAGGCCCTCCCTTATCTCTCCATCTGTATGTAGTACCTTCCCATCCTTATTTTTAACAGCCACTATGTGCCTAGAAGCACATTGAGAGGCTATTACTCTAGCTAACAGTTTCCCCCCCTTACTGCCATGTTTATACAACTGAAACCGATAGTATACCTGCGATTTTACCGCCCTCTCGTGTATCAGGGAGTTCACCGCTGCCTGAACTGACATCCACTCTTTTCGCACCCCAGGGGACGGAGTCTTACCATATTGTTTCCTCAGTCTTATTAATTGTTGCTCCAAGTGCAGTAATTCTCGGTCTCGGGCTTTTTTATAGTGACTGACATAGCTAATAACCTCTCCTCTTAGGACTGCCTTGGCTGCTTCCCAAATATCGCTGAGTCTTACCACTGATCCCTCATTAAGATGTCTGTATTCCTCCCATTTGGAAATAAGAAATTCCTGAAATTTAGAGTTTTTATAAAGATAACTGGAAACGCCCAACCCCTATTTTTTTTGCGCATTACTATCTCCCACTTTCCACGTCATCCAAACTGTGGCATGATCTGAAATCACACCACGGTCAATAGTAGCGTCAGTGATGTCTGTAAAAGTCTGTCGTGATATCAGCAAGTAATCAATCCTTGACTGGGTTTGGTGGGCCCTGGATAGGTGGGTATACTCTCTATCTGTCGGGTGTAATGTGCGCCAGACATCTATAAGATCTAATGTATCACACATATCGGGCAGCCCTCTAGTACTGATTGTCCCCCTTTTTCGGATGTGGATGGGGATTATCTATTTGCGGATCCCACGTCATATTAAAATCACCCCCTCACATCATGGGGAGTGGTGGCATTCTAGTGAGAGTTTGAGAAGTCTTTTATAAAATTAAGATCTAGCGTGTTTGGAGCGTATATGCTGCCCTAAAGTATCTGCCGCCTAGCAATGGTGGCGTTACAGAGGATTAAAGCGCCCCTCTGAGTCTTTGTGCACATTTTGAATCTGGGATGCCACCCCTTTCCTGATAAGGATGGCTACTCCTCCTTTATTGCCTGTCGCAGATGAAGCAATACATTCCCCCACCCACCATTTAGCTAACTTTGTGTGTTCCTGATCACTGAGATGTGTTTCTTGCAAAAGGGCCAGTTCTGCTCCTATTCTTTGGAGGTATTGCAAGATTTTAGATCTTTTAATAGGTGAATGTATGCCTCCACATTCCATGTTACCAGCTTAATCATCTAATTTTAAGAGAAGCAGTTCATAATCAACCAATATTGAACCATATTAATTGAGAAGTGCCATCCCCAGCCTTTGGCACCCCCCTTTCTTACCAAACACCTGTTTTAGTGGCAAAAACAAAAGATGCAGTCTGAAATACCAGTCACATTCAGCACCCTTATCTACCACACATTCCTTTTGACCTCACCATTTTACTTTGCGTTCTTTCTTTTCCTCTAAACCTTCCCCTAATCCCTCCCCCCTTCCTCTCCCCCCTCCCCCCTTTGCTTCCCCTGCTATACCCTCCCGGCATGTGCTTCCCTAGGGAAACCGTCACTTTTTAACGCTTACCCTTCTACTCTGCTATCATATATTTCTTCATTCTCCTAATTCCCTTTATCCCCCCTCTGAACACTTCAGGTTCCTTATCTCTGCTCATTAAACAGGATCTCCACTTTAACATATTTTACTTTATATGTCTGGAATCTCCCTCAATAACTCACCCACAGTGCTCCCAAAACAGAATTCTTAACAGTGTCTATAACATAGGTGAACGTCCATCAGTAACTTTAACGATTTCTTCCTCGATCTTTATAACTGTTCAAGTTATCTTTAACTTGTTCTTCCCCCATCCACACGTTGTGCTGCCTGAATTGTAATCCCATTAAGGAATATTAAGATGACTTTTATCAGATCTTTTTTTTAAGTCCTTGCTGGTTCATGCAGGCACTGTATCCGCTGGTGTGGAGGGCTCTAGTTGTTCCAGTCCGTCCACAAAGTTTTTTGCTTCCTTTCGGACGTAAAGGATCTCATTTTGCCCTGATGCGTTATCTCAAGGTAGCAGGGTATTGTAGAGTAAACGAACTTTCAGATCAAAAAGTTTTGAACATACTGGTGAAAAATGCCCTCCGTTTCGCTGCTATTCCCGCAGAAATAATCTTGAAAACAGAGAACTTTTTTATTCTCATTAAGTCAAGGAATTAGTGGAACGAGCTGCTGCAGAATATACTGCTTGTGCATGAAGTTTAACACCCGGCATATTATCACCCGGGGTTTTAGCAGCTTTCCATCTGTCTGACTCCAGTCGATGGGCACGCTCTATTCTTAGAGGGCCAGTGTTACAGGGAACTCAATGTTGTCTGTCAGCCATTTTTCAAGGACTTTCTCCAACTGCTTTCCCCCCAGGGTTTCAGGCAGGCCCACCAGACGGATATTATTCCGTCTGGAACGATTCTCCAAATCCTCCAGTTTGGATTCCAGGTCAGACACTTTTTTTCTGTAAGTCCTGATGACTGTTTTCTACCTCCGCGATCTTTCTTCCACCTCGCTAGTTTTATTCTGGAACGCCACACATTCTTTAGTTAAATCTTCCAATTTAACGTTTTAACTGTTCCAGCTTTTGATCGAGCTTTTGATTCCAGCGGAAGCAAGGCGTCGGTCTAACAGATCTTCCATTACCACTGTCAGTTCGGATGTAATCTCCGCTACCCAAGCCGACGATACCGAGGAAGCAGTTTCGGGAGGGGACGCCGCCATCTTGTATTCCGGCGTCTTTCCCCGTTGTCGTTCTCTCTGGGCCGATTTCGCTGCCATGATCGGGGTTTCTGCCAGTCCAGTTCACCGGGTATTCTCACGTTGCTTTCTTCTTTATTTTTTTCTGCGGTTTTGGGGAGATTGATTCTTTTGCAGACGCCTAACAGAGCAGGCAGGCAGCGGAGAGAAGATCACTCCCGTCCTCTCTCCACCATAGCGTCACGTGACCTCCCGGAAATTTTTTTTTAAAGGAAAACAAGAAGATAGTTGAAGTGATGTACTTCTTCTATGGAGTGGAGGGATACTGAAGTTGGAAGGGGGAGATCCCTGTTCTTAGAATTTCTAAAGGTTCAGGTTAAAAAAATCTATACTTCACAGGTTGGTTGGGAATTTTATGAGAGGGTTGGGAGGGTTGGACTGTCAGCAGGCGAACCCTGGACTGATCACTGGGATTGTTTGCTACAGAAGATAGTATGGCTGGGGTAGTGGGGGTACTGATATGGGATACCCTTACTGCTCTATTAGAGTGGTTATCAATTTTCGGTATCATCATGTAATGCCCTTCAAAATAGTGACCTGGAATGTGGGAGGTCTTCATCTCCAATTAAGCATCAGAAAATACTTTCAAGTGCTAACATCTTGCCCTCCTCCAAGAAACGCACTTAAGTATTAGGGAGCATCAAACGCTTTCTCACTGGTGGGTCGTTTTTTAGTATGACTCTCCGGCACGCAGGTGTTTTCATATTAGTTCGGAAAGGGATGCAGCTCGTTACTCACAAAATTTTTCAGGATGATGCTGGGCGATTTTTGTTGTTTCATGTAACTATTGAACGCCAACCACTGCTTCTTTGTAATGTTTATGCATCAAACGCTTACAGTAAAGCCTTCTACAAGCAGATCCTTTATCATCTTTAGAGCTTTGATGGGATCCCTTTCCTGGTGGGAGAGGACTTTAATGAAGTGGGAGATCCGACATTAGATAGATCTCATAGGAAAGTGAGTGGCTCTCACCATGACGCCTGGGGTATTCCAGTGCTGAGTGAGGTCCGGATTTGTTGGATGTTTGGCGCACCTTGCACCCGGTAGAAAGAGATTATACTTGCTTGTCTCAGGCGCACGCTACCACGTCCGGATAGACTACATTTAATGTCTCGCTGTCTGTTTACAATAATACAGGCAGCGGAGATAGGACCCATCAAAATCTCAGATCATGCTATGGTATCCGCCAGCTTGACGTTTCCCAGAGTGTCTCTGTGACATATCAGTGGAAGTTCCCAGTTCGGCTTTACAGGGATGGGACATTTTTAGACTATTCACGAAATATCAGATGGATTATCCACATAGCAGCATTCACTTCTTATATTGGGAAACTGCTAAAGCAGTGCTTAGGGGAGAGGTAATGGCCTATGTTAGTCATCAAAAGAAGGTCAGAGACTGGGAACTGCTCTGGTTGGAAGGGAGGTTACACATCTGAGAACTTTTACGGGTCCACCATAATGTACAGATCAAAACACAGTTGTTAGAGTTGCAGCATATTCAAAATGAATTAATTCATCACACTACCCAAAAATCGTACAGTTATTTTCAATATCAACTATACAAACATGCAAATAAGAATGGTAGATTGCTAGCAGGCTTGGCTCATCCCCATCAGGGTCTTTTCAAAATTGCTGCTTTGTATTCTCTCACTGGGATTCTGGAAAATAAGGATGCTCAAGTTAATCGCATTATGAGAGACTACTATGCCCAACTGTATTCGACCCCTGATCCTCCTCCGTTGGAAAACTCTGTGTGCCTTTCTGGTTTGGATCTCCCACAGTTGGATCCAGACAGCTTGGCTATACTAAATGCTCCCTTTGCAGTAGAGGAGGTATCTTGAGCTATACAACGGGGACCCCCTTGGTAAGGCTCCTGAACCTGATGGCTATAGAGGAGAATTCTATAAGATGCTGAGAGAGGAGGTTGTACCCTGCTGACATCTATGTTCAGTATCATAGTAGAAGAGGGACGGGCTGCCTGAATCCTTGCGGCTAGCCCATATAGACGTTTTGCCAAAACCAGGTCGAGATCCACAGAAACCAGAATTGTATAGACCGATCTCACAGCTCAATTATGAAGCCAATTATTTGCAAATGTTGTGGCCAAACCGTCTAACCCATATACTTCCGGGGTGTGCTTGAGGATTCTCAAGTGGGCTTTGTGCAAGGTTGCTACACTACTAAGAATGTGAGAAAGCTTCTTACTAACTACTGTAGAGCTGGCAGCTGGGCAAGGTGTTCCCTCTGGTGCTGATCAGTTTTGATGCTGACAGGGTGATGTGGGACCATTTTATTCAGCATATTGGATGCTTAAGAAATGAGTGGGGGGTTTTCAGGAAGCGATTCGGGCTTTGAATTTTCTCCTCAAGCTCAAGTGTAGGTGAATGGACTGCTTTCCTCCCCTTTTTCAATATGTTGAGGTACCAGGCAGGGATGCCCGCTGTCACTGCTTTGTTTGTCCCTACTTTGGACCCCCCTCAGACGAGACATCAGAGGAATCCAAATATACAAGGTTTTCAGTTAGGTACAGATACCTTTAAAATTGCATCATTTGCTGGTGACTTGTTGGTTCATGTGATTAATCCCCAAGTATCAATAGGGGCTTTGTTAGAATGCATGACTGAATTTGGGGATTTATCAGGCTTTAAATTAAATCTCGTCAAGTCAGAGGCGTGCAAAGGGAAGGGGATCAAGGTGAGGCTTGGCGGGGGACATTATCCGTTGAATGGGCCGGTGAATCTTTTCGTTTTTGGGGGTTGTTGGCTATGAAGGCTTTGAGATTATATCATTTGAATGTTGATAGGTTGCTAAATGACACCATGCTTCATTTTGAGAAAATGAAGTAATTTACCTGTATCTTTAATGGGCAGGATAAATCTCTTCAAATTATTATTTTTCCATGTTGGCTTTATATTTTACAAGTCTTACCACTCACTGTTCCTTTTGCGGAAAGATCTCCAGCTGTTTAAATAGGATGTGTAGGAAATTTTTGTGGGGAGGAAAGAAACCGAAAATACGTCTAGAATATCTTTGATTCCTGGCCGCAAGGTGGTTTAGGTTTACCTTGTCTTAGGCGCTATAATCAGGCTTGTCTTCTGTGGCATCTTAGGGATTGGTTGTTGGTACTGAGCAGTTTACGCCTACACGATGGGAAAGGGAATGTTTTACACCTTGGCATTTGAATTTTCTTTTGCTCGTGGGAGTGTATTGTTGCAGTTGATGAGAGGCATATGGCAAGCTCTCTTGCACTGTTGGAATCAGAACCTGAATGTTAGTGATTTATTGCCATGTAGAGGTAATGCTGATTTTCCACTAGGGCTAGAGTCCAGACAGTTCAAGAGATGGTTGGACATGGGCAATGTTTTGTTCAAGCACTTTCTCAATGAGGAAGGTGTCTTTTATTCTTTTCAGGAGTTACAGCAGACGCTTTCCCCTAGCTCTACAGATTACTTTGCTTATCGGCAGCTGCACCACTATTATACTAGCTTAGATAAAGGGGCTGTACAAACAAAGCTAGGTCAGAAGCTTTGTGATTTTTTTTACAAGGTGATGCTTTTGGACAGGTTTCTGTATCAGGTTTGGATAGAGTTTTGGTTTTTCTTCTCCCTCCCCTGGAGTATGTCCCTCTTAGGGAAGCTTTGGAGTAGGACCTTGAGTATGAACTGAAAGGGGTGGATTTCTTAAAATTGATTAAAGCTATTCCAAAGCAGGTTGGACATGCCGAACTTCAGGCGAGGTCCCTACCGAGTACTCCTTGGGGCATATATATCACAATATCAGGCTGCTGAGCACGTTGGGTGCCTGCTGGTCAAATGTCAGTGGGCGACAACACCTTTTTATCATGGTTTTGGCGATGTAGTGGCATTCAAGCATTTTGGCGGTTGCTTCATCAATACTACTACTACTACTACTACTTAACATTTCTAGAGCGCTACTAGGGTTACGCAGCGCTGTACAATTTAACAAAGAGAGACAGTCCCTGCTCAAGAGCTTACAATCTAATAGAAAGTGAACGGTCGGTCTGATAGGGGCAGTCTGGATTCACTGAACAGTAAGGATTAGGTGCCGAACGCAGCATTGAAGAGGTGGGCTTTAAGCAAAGACTTGAAGACGGGCAGGGAGGGGGCTTGGCGTAAGGGCTCAGGAAGGTTGTTCCAAGCATAGGGTGAGGCGAGGCAGAATGAGCGGAGCCTGGAGTTGGCGGTGGTGGAGAAGGGTACTGAGAGGAGGGATTTATCCTGTGAACGGAGGTACGGGCGGGAACGTAAGGGGAGATGAGGGTAGAAAGATAGTGAGGGGCAGCAGACTAAGTGCATTTGTAGGTAAGAAGGAGAAGCTTGAATTGAATGTTCCATATCATCATGCTGATCAATCCATAGACTGGGGGGTTGTGTCCATCTACCAGCAGGTGGAGATAGAGAGCAATCCTTTTGCCTCCCTATATGTGGTCAAGTGCTGCCGGAAACTCCTCAGTATGTCTCTATCTCAGCAGGTGGTGGTCACACACAGCAGCAGCTCTGGCTAGGTCTCCAATCCTAATTTTTAGGTTTTGTTGAGTACCTGGGGTTGAGGGATCTTCTTGAGCAAGTGCAAACCTGGTGGTGCCAGGTCCCTCCTTTTCTCCCCCCTCCCGCTGGCTCCGTTAAAAAAAATAAAAAAAAATTGGACGTCTTTAAGGGCGTTTATTTCAACGTTTATTTCAACGTTTATTGCAGCTGCTCACTGGGACACCAGGTCGTTACAGCTCGGAGCGAGAAGCAGGTAATTTTACCTTTTATAGTGGGCAGGGGGTTCCCCGTTCGGTCTCCACGTGGCTTTATGGCGTCGGAGGGCGAGGGCGCGAGGATTCACTCCCGGACCGCGTGGGTGCGTCTAGCGGGGATGCGGGGATTTCAAACATGAATCGCCTTTGTTAAGCATCAGTTTGGAGGCCGGTCAGTGTCTCGGTTCTTCCTCCGGTGCGGCGGTTTTTCCCGCCATAAGCGCCCATCCCCCGCTGCTCGCCCACTCCATGTTCGCCGGCCACTCTGCTCGGACGGCTTCTTCTTGGGCCGCCCTCGAGCTGGGAGACGTTAATACTATGGTCGCCCTTGATTTGGGCGACGGTAAGAAAGCGGCCAAAGTTAAGCGCCGTTCTTCCCGCGGGGTTCCTTCTCGGAGTTTCGCGCCGGACGCCATTTTGGATGCGCAGCACGTTTCTCCCCCGCTCTTGCGAGCACCGGTTGAGGGTGCGGCTAGGGCCGTGGCCCAAGCTGCAGAAGTGCACTGTTCGGGGGGGGTTTCTCCCATGAGTTCATTTTGCTGCTGCATCAGGCTTTTCTTATGCAAAACGCTGCCCCTGCCCCCCTGTCTGATAAAGGGTTGAGGCCTTCGGAAGCAAACGCCCTCGGGTGGATTTCCAGCCCTAGAGGACTCTGTCTCCTCTGATGTAGATGAGGGCAGCGTATCTGAGTTCTCCAACGGTCCTTTGGAGATTCCTTGGAGGAGACGGAAGTCCCGCTCGGATGGAGCGGATGACCCCTCTGCAGCGCGGATCTTTCGCTCAGAGGATTTGCCCAACCTGTTAGTGCAGGCCATGAGCATTTTGAAGATTTCCTCTCCGGAGGACGTCTCTCCCTCAGCCTCTGTTGGCTCCGCCATTATGCTGGGGACGAAGCGCCCGCCTAGAACCTTCCACGTGCATGAGGCCATGCGCACCTTGATTTTGGCTCAATGGGATGTCCCAGAAGCGAGCCTCAAAGTGGCTAGGGCTATGTCCCGCCTCTATCCTCTGCCTGAAGGTGAACGGGAGGCCTTTCTTGGCCTACCGTGGATTTTTTAATCACTGTGGTGACTAAGAAACGGCGTTGCCGGTGGAAGGTGGCACGGCCCTAAAGGACGCCCAAGGACAGAAGATTGGAGGCGGCCTTAAGGTCGTCCTTCGAGGCGGCTGCTTTAAGTTTGCAGGCCTCAGTTTGCGGCTCCTATGTGGCCAGGGTGTGCCTGACGATTGTGCAGCGGGTTTCCCCCTCGGATCCTTCCTTGAGGGCTGATTGGCCGGCCCTGGAATCGGGCTTGGCTTATTTGGCAGACTTGCTGTATGATGTCTTGAGAGCCTCAGCTAAAGGTATGGCTCAGACAGTCTCTGCGCGGGCGGTGGCTTTGGCTGAAGCATTGGTCTGCGGACACGCCTCTAAGTCTCGCCTGGCTAAGTTGCCTTTTAAAGGCAAGCTGCTTTTTGGGGTCGAGCTGGACAAAATTGTGACCGATCTCGGCACGTCTAAGGGCAAGAGGTTACCAGAGGTCAGGGCTCGGGCCAGTGCTCGCCCCGGTAACTCCAAAGGACGGTTTTAGGAAGCCCGTCGGTATCGCCCGGGTAAGTCGGGCTCCTCTGCCCCCTCTGCCTTCAAGAGGAACTTCTCCCCCAAGCAGCATTCCTTTTGCAGAGACCGCCGTCCCGGAGGTGCGTCCTCCGGTCCTCCCCCAGGGTCTCGTACCCAATGACGGGGCCCTGGTCCATGGCCCAGTGCAGATTGGAGGACGCCTGTCCTCGTTTCTGGGCAAGTGGACCAGGGTAACTTCAGACGCTTGGGTGCTGGAAGTCATCAGAGACGGCTACAAGCTAGAGTTCTGCCAACCCTTAAGAGATGGGTTTGTACACTCTCCCTGCAAGTCTCCGGTCAGAGCTGTGGCAGTGCAGCAGACTTTGGACAATCTGATCCGCCTGGGTACGGTCGTTCCGGTGCCAGAAGATCAGCTTGGCAAGGGACGTTACTCCATTTACTTTGTGGTACCAAAGAAAGGAGGTTCTGTACGGCCTATCCTCGACCTCAAAGGGGTCAATCGGGCCTTGAAAGTTTGGCACTTCCGAATGGAGACGCTCCGCTCTGTTATAGCGACAGTGAAGGCAGGGGAGTTCCTGGCATCCTTGGACATCAAGGAAGCTTACCTGCATATTCCCATCTGGCCTCCTCATCAACGCTTTCTGCGTTTTGCAGTCCTGGGCCGACACTTCCAGTTCAGAGCCCTCCCGTTCGGGTTGGCTACTGCTCCGTAGACCTTCTCCAAAGTAATGGTGGTCATCGCGGCCTTCCTACGAAAGGAAGGAGTACAAGTCCATCCTTATCTGGACGACTGGTTGATCCGAGCCCCCTCTTATGCAGAGTGCGGCAGAGCTGTAGACCGGGTGATTGCTCTTCTGAGCTCCCTGGGGTGGATCATCAACTGGGAGAAAAGCCAGCTGCGCCCGACTCAGTCCCTGGAATATCTGGGAGTTCGTTTCGACACCCAAGTGGGCAGAGTGTTCCTGCCGGACAATCGAATTGTCAAGCTTCAGCTCAGGTGGACCAGTTCCTAGTAGCCTCTCCTCTTCGGGCTTGGGACTATGTGCAGCTGTTAGGCTCTATGACGGCCACGATGGAAGTAGTGCCCTGGGCCAGGGCTCATATGAGACCACTACAACTCTCTCTGCTGCAGCGCTGGACTCCAGTGTCGGAGGATTACG
This sequence comes from Microcaecilia unicolor, assembly GCF_901765095.1. Classification (NCBI taxonomy): domain Eukaryota; kingdom Metazoa; phylum Chordata; class Amphibia; order Gymnophiona; family Siphonopidae; genus Microcaecilia; species Microcaecilia unicolor. Next base: position 101,902 of record NW_021963301.1, on the reverse strand, counting down.
CTGTGCGCCTTCCCTTGGACCTAGCAGTGCGCAAGGCGCTGAGCTGGTAGCTGAGGACAGACACGTTTTCCGCAGGGATGCCTCTTTTGACCCCGGAGTGGGTTGTCGTCACGACGGACGCCTCTTTGACGGGCTGGGGAGCCCATTGCTTGGGAAGGACAGCGCAGGGGCTCTGGTCTCCTGCAGAGGCAAAGTGGTCTATCAACCTCCTGGAACTCAGAGCCATTCGGTTGGCGCTTTTGGAGTTTCTCCCGGTACTGGCGTTGAAGCCAGTACGGGTCCTGTCAGACAATGCCACGGCTGTGGCCTATGTCAATCGCCAGGGAGGTACCAAGAGCGCCCCTCTAGCCAAGGAGGCCATGAATCTATGCCAGTGGGCGGAAGCGAACCTGGAACAGCTGTCGGCGGCCCACATTGCTGGAGTCATGAATGTCAAGGCGGACTTTCTCAGTCGCCATACCTTAGATCCCGGAGAGTGGCAGCTATCGGCTCAGGCGTTCTTGGACATCACGAAGCGCTGGGGCCAGCCGAGCCTAGACCTGATGGCGTCATCGGCCAATTGCCAAGTGCCGCGCTTTTTCAGCAGAGGACGGGACCCTCGATCTCTGGGTGTAGATGCTCTTCTCCAACAGTGGCCGACACAGGAGCTTCTCTATGTGTTCCCGCCCTTGCCCATGATGGGCAGGGTACTAGACCGGGTGGCAAAGCATCCGGGCCGGGTAATCCTGGTGGGTCCGGACTGGCCCAGACGTCCCTGGTATGCGGACTTGATCAGGCTCTCAGTGGACAGACCTCTGCGACTGCCAGCGGAGCAGGGCCTGTTGCATCAGGGTCCCGTGGTGATGGAGGATCCCCCCCCCCTTTGGTCTTACGGCCTGGCTATTGAGCGGCAGCGTCTGAGGAAGAAAGGCTTCTCAGACAAGGTCATCGCCACTATGCTGAGAGCGAGGAAGCGCTCTACTTCTACTGCTTACGCCAGGGTTTGGCGTACCTTTGCATCGTGGTGGGAGGCAGGCTCCCTTTCTCCCTTCACTGCTCCAATTTCTTCAGTGTTGGCGTTCCTGCAAGAAGGTCTGGAGAAAGGCCTGTCGCTCAGTTCCCTTAAAGTCCAGGTAGCGGCTCTGGCTTGCTTCAGGGGCTGCCTGAAGGGTGCTTCCCTGGCTTCGCAGCCAGATGTGGTGCGCTTTCTCAAGGGAGTTAATCACCTGCGCCCTCCTCTGCACTCAGTGGTACCTGCGTGGAATCTCAATCTAGTGCTAAGAGCCTTGCAGAAGCTGCCTTTTGAACCCTTGTCGAGGGCATCTCTGAAAGACCTGACGTTGAAAGCAGTCTTTTTGGTGGCTATCACTTCAGCCAGAAGAGTTTCCGAGCTCCAGGCGCTATCATGTCGAGAGCCCTTTCTGCAGTTCACTGAGGCAGGAGTGTCTATTCGCACAGTGCCTTCCTTCCTGCCCAAGATTGTTTCTCGCTTCCATGTGAATCAGCAGCTGTCTCCCATCCTTTGTAGGGAGGACTACCCAGAGGAGTACTCTGCTCTCAAATATCTAGATGTGAGACGAGTCATCATCAGATACTTGGAAGTGACCAATGATTTCCGGAAGTCGGATCATCTGTTTGTCCTGTTTGCAGGTCCTCGTAAGGGTCTGCAGGCTGCTAAGCCTACAGTGGCAAGATGGGTCAAGGAAGCCATTGCAGCGGCTTATGTGGCCGCGGGGAAGGTGCCGGCTATCCGGCTGAAGGCTCACTCCACTAGAGCTCAGGCGGCCTCGATGGTGGAGGCCGGGTCCGTCTCCTTGGAAGAGATTTGCAAGGCGGCAACTTGGGCATCGGCTCATACCTTCTCCAGGCATTACCGCTTGACTGTGGCTGCTCGGGCGGAGGCCCGGTTTGGAGCTTCAGTGTTGCGGTCAGGGATTTCTATGTCCCGCCCTGGGTGAGTACTGCTTCGGTACATCCCACCAGTCTATGGATTGATCAGCATGATGATATGGAAGGTAAAATTATGTATCATACCTGATAATTTTCTTTCCATTAATCATAGCTGATCAATCCATAGCCCCTCCCAGATATCTGTACTGTTTTTATTCTGGTTGCATTTCAGGTTCAAGTTTAGTCTTCAGTTCCTGTTCAGGAGGACTGCGTGTTCAAGTTTTTTCAATTGGATTCTTCAGGAGGAGACGATTTTGTGTTATAGTGAGCTGCTGCATTACTCTCCCCTCCGTTTTACGGGCTGGATTGAGACCTAAATTCTGCCTGCGCTCCCTCCCGCTTCGTGCGGCTGTAGGGCAGCTTTGTACCCCTCCCGCTTCGGCGGTGTTAGGGTCAGTCAGCTCCTCCCGCGGTTGCGGTGCAGGATAAGCCAGATCCCCCCGCATCGGCGGGGTGGTGTCCCTCCCCTGCTCCGCGGGGATGAGCTGGACAGATTCCCCTCCCCCACTTGTGTGGGGATGAGCTGGGTTAATTCCCCTCCCCCGTTTCGGCGGTGGTGAGCTGGGCAGAGTGTCCCTTTGTGGGTGTAATTCTCTAAGTGCTGAGTCCTGCGGATGGAGCTTTGATATCGACATACTGAGGAGTTTCCGGCAGCACATGACCACATATAGGGAGGCAAAAGGATTGCTCTCTATCTCCACCTGCTGGTAGATGGACACAACCCACCAGTCTATGGATTGATCAGCTATGATTAATGGAAAGAAAATTATCAGGTATGATACATAATTTTACCATACTTAGGAATTCTTTTTGGTCATCGTGTAGTCTTTTCTTGGAAGGGAGTCTTGCTGAATAAATGGAAGGCATATGGGGTCCTGGACAAAAATTTGCACTTACTACTTTGTAAAGCTTATGCACTGGGAAAGAAGTGTATTCTTAAGTATTGGATGCAAGAAGAGCCTCCCTCTTTTTGGTACTGGAGAAACAGATTGCATGCCTTCATACTATGGGAGGCAAGAGCTGCTAGGAATTCCCCAAAGGGAAGAAGGGCTTTTATGTCTATTTGGAACTTTTTACTTGTAAAATGTCTCCCATAAAGCAAGAAACACTGTGTTGAATAGGTTTCAGAGTATTTCCTAAGTGGGCAATGTTAAATAAGGGGTTGTTTAGGGGTTCTGTGCTTGGGTGGGGGGGGGGGGGGGGGATTGGGAATAATGGATGTTTTCCTTTCAAAGATGGCCTGGTGTCGTAAGAGTCCAGGCACCGGGTCATCTTGGCATCTGTTTAAGATATAGGGTTGGGGAGAGAGGGGTGATTTTGAATACAACTGTTAAGCTTGAACGGAAACTATGGTAATGAGGGGGGGGGGGGGGGGTAATGGGTAGTTAAAAAAAAAAGAAAAGAAAGGATCATGTGTTACCTAGTCTTTTGCTATAAGTTGTTTTTGGCCTACAATTTTACTGCTTGATGTCTTGTCATGACTTGCTGTTTAGTTGTTCGCTGTTGGGTTTGTTTGATCCTGAATAAAAACCATTAAACTGTAAAGTTGTAACATACGTTACAACACCAAACTAGCTTTTTACCCCTGGGCACATCCCTAACGAAACACCAACTGGTTTTGTCCTTGGATGTTTTTGTAGAATAAGATGTTAGATTGACAGACCTGGGAACTAAATCTGTGAGTAAATGGAAATCCAGATAGAGTATGAGCGGAAAAAGTGAAGATTTTACCATGTGTCCAAGGCAGTGTGTTTAGTATTTCCTTCTGTGTGTCCATTGTACTTGCATTATAACTACTGGCTAGGGCCACTTGAAAACTGGATAAAGGTTGTAGCTAATTTTCATATAGGCATGCTGAATGGCTGCTGACCGTGGTTTGGGTGCTGAGTCATTATGGACTTAGTCTAGCATTGTGTTAGTTTTTTTTTTTATAACACCCTTCCAATTCTTAAAGGCATTTTATTGAAGTGTTGTCATGAATGTGGTTCTGTATCAGTATTGTGATAGGTCCACTTAAGGTCTCTGTGTAGGTTAGATAAAGTTAATGGAGGTTTTTGCCCAATGATTATATGAACATCTGTTAAGACTATAATCATCTGTTATAAATAAGAGTCCACAGACGAGTTGAGGTCTTTTCTTCCTTTTTTTAATTTTTGAGGAATAGAACAATATATGTTCAAGCACATCATTCATTCATGCCCTTTTATTTATTTATTTGTTACATTTGTATCCCACATTTTCCCACCTTTTCGCAGGCTCAATGTGGCTTACATAGTACCATAACCGGTGTTAGCCGATTCCGGTATGAACAAGGTGATATTGAGGTACATGTATGGTAAAGACCATTGGGGGGAACAGAGAGGGAGAGGAAGGATTAAGATATGGCCAGTTATGGTCTTTGGTTATGTTATGTCGCTGGTATCCCAATAACAATCCAGTTCATTAACAGGCTTCAAAGTAGAAAATAACACGGGGACAAGGTTTGTCCCCATCCCTGTGGGCTCTGTCCCCATCCCCATCCCTGCGGTTACTGCGGGTCCCCATCCCTGTGTCATTCTCTATTACTGGTTTGCCCTTTTGAGTCTGGGTGTACAGAGTGTGGACACTGTCACCAGTTCCAAATACTCACTGCTGTATTATCCAAGTAAGGCACTTTAAACACATACTACTAGGTCAGTTTTTGGTGTTATTGAATGAATGCCCTTTTTGTGTCTCTGTAGGTTAAACATGAGCTCATTGCCTTATTTGATATATTTTTATAGGACAGATTGATGGACAGGAAATTACAATTTCAGCTGTGTTGACACCTTGGACAAGACCCCCACCGGTTAGACGCTTCACCCCACCACGGAGGATGTTGCCACCACCCCCAATGTGGCGCAGGTCCCCACCACGCATGAGGAGGAGGTAATATTTCACACACATACATTATTTCCTTAAAAGATCTTATTTCATAATTGATTCACTGGAATCCAGATTCATCATGCATGACATATTTTTGCTGTTTGAAAATATATTGAACAATCCTTTAAACCACCATAAAGTTATTTCAAAGATAATGTTGCAACACGTTTATTAACAAATGGGAAGAGTACGTGAAGCATGACTCACAAAATTCTTTCCAGCCCTCCTCCTCCATATGTATTTGTGTGCATGTAGCTCTGTTGTCTCTGTGTGTTTGACTTTGAGGAGAGAGAGGAGGAGTAATTTTGAGAGTGTAGGCATAGCTGGGGGTAGTACTTTTGGGAGGATTGGGGTATTTAGTTTTTAGAGAGGGAGCTAGGGTACTTTTGGGATGGGGTATTTGGTGGTGATGGGTTAATTTTTAGGGTGTAGTTTTGGAGGGTAAGGTAGTATGTGTGTCTGGGGGTGGGTTAGTTGGGGGAGATAGTGTTTCACTGTTTCTAAGTTCTTAGTGCACAGAAGCTGGAACTTTTTTCTCCCATGGAAATTAACTAATTCTCTTTTTTGGGGGAGGGATTTCTCTGGAACCCCCAGTTCCTGACCCATTTTCAAACTCTTGGTGTTGAAACGTGATCCTGTTTTTGTTAAATTTTCAAAGTTATTTTTCTCCCTGACAGACTTTTCTCAATCCCTTACGTATAATTCTTTTCAACTTTCATTACATTGTAAAGACTAAAAATAGTATTTAATATAATTGCTAATTTTTTGTATTACAACTCAAAGATTCCCAGCTGGTGTGCTGCAACACTTGTGCCATCAGCAAAGAGAAGGTGGGAGTTGCAAAGTTCCTGGTTCCTGCACTATCCTCTCTGCCCAGCAGGGAGAGCATCAGGTCTTGCTGCTGGCTTCCCTTTTTTAAAGTAGGATTTCTCAACCCGGGACCCACCACGCCAGTCTGGTTTTCAAGATATCCACAATGAATATACATGAGATCAATTTGTATGCCATACCTCCCATTATATACACATCTATCTCATGTATATTCCTTGTGGGTATTCTGAGTGGCTGGGGGGTCCTGAGGACTGGGTTGAGAACTACTACTTTAAAGTGGGAACTGTGAAGGGCAGGATGGCCCCACACTGATCCTATTTGGGAAGGAAGGCTGCAAAAAATGATGGTTGGAGATGATCTGAGAGGGGGAATGTTGATTGCTTGGGGCAATGATAATGATGCTGGGGGAGGGAAGGGAGGAGAAAGTGATGATGCCAGGAAATGGGAAGGAGTCTTATTACTTAAGTTAGGTTTGAGCTTTTTTTTTCCAAATCTATGCTGCATATTTTTTCCAAATTTATACTGCATATTTTTTTTTCTTTTGCTGCTTTCACATTTTCACTTGAGGGATAAAATGTTATGAGTGTAAGTGGCCTGAATATTCAATATAACTTTACATGTTTTGGGTGCTTCTGTTTTTATCTGTAGGACTCGATCACCACGACGGAGGTCACCTGTTCGCCGGAGGTCCAGATCTCGATCACCCGGACGGAGGCGTCATCGCAGCCGTTCAAGCTCCAACTCCTCCCGATAAAACTAATTGGTTGGAAATATGAAACTATCTCCAAAACAAAACACTGTAATTTATAGGAGGGAATGTAACAAATGGCTGATGAAATGGATTTCTTAATTCAGTCAAGACCCCATTACTTTGCTATAAGTGGGCTTTTTTTCTTCCCCCTCTTCTTTGGTTAATTCTGCAAACTTACAATACTCTGCAGTTTAAAAAAGAACTTTTAATTTGTGACAAATTAATTCAGTGTCCACAAATGTGGAAAATACCAGCAATGAAGAATGCACCTGACAGCAGTGTCTCAGTAAATTAAACCTGATACTAACCAATCACAACGTGTAATTTTAAAATGTGCTATATTCCCTCCCCCCCCCCCCCCCCCCCCCCACACACACACACACCTTAGAACACGAGCAAAGCCTTGTCTTGAAGAAAACTGATCTTTGAGGCCTGGATATGGTAAGAAACATAACTGACTTGAGCCACTCTCCTCAAAATGGAGCCCTCCAAGAGGAAGCACGGTACTTTTTATTTAGTATTTTCATGAACTAGCTGTAAATTTGTTAAAGGGTGAATGTTCCTGGGGTCTATTTACAGAGCTAGAAGCCCGCTACCAAATTCAATTTAAGTGAGGCCAGAGATGGTATTGTGTGACAGGTACCAAAGATGGCATGTTCTAGTTTAGGTGTACCTATGTTTAAGATCTTACTGTCCTTGTCTTAAGGGTTTTGATGTGAACTTAAAACATGGCCTGTGCGACCTTTTGTAGGTAAGAGACCTGACGAGGTTGGAGATAGTGAAAAATATTCCTGTGCAAAGGAATACAAATAGAACAAAAGTTAGTCTGCTGTACAGTGACTTCTATAAAGTTTCTTTGGATTATTATTTTTCTTTTTGTACTTTTTACAGAGTACTAGTTATATTGTGTTTGTATTATGTGTAGTGTGACTGAATATTAAAGAAACTAAAAGTACTGATGCTTGTTTTTCTGGATTGTTGATATTTGTATTATCGCTTTATATTCATAACATTCCTGTTCATCTTGTCATATCACTGCTCAGGCTTTGGATTTCTGATGAGGTTTGTTTGCTAAATTTGGTTCAGTAGATTTCCAAATAAAACCTGCTGAGTTGGGCCAAGTGCCTGGTAGATCCCAAAAAGCAGATCCATTTTCTTACAGCTCATTTCCAGGGTTCTGTGTTAGCTCTCTCAAGTCTACCTGCCTATAATAATTTTTTATGGACTTTTCCTCCAGGAATTTGTCCAAACCTCTCTTGAAATCATGCATTAAGTCACCATGACCCTGTTCTCCAGCAACAGATTCCAGTTTGTGTGCTGTGTGGGAAAAAAAACAACTTTGTTAATTTCATGAAATGTCCTTTTCTTTTAGTGTTTTGAAAGGTTAAACAGTCCTTCTCATGCTTCCCTCTCCTTTCTGTCTTCCAGGAAGAAGAGCCCTAACCTATTCAGCCTTTCTTTATAAGAACTAAATCAGTTTTAAAGAAGGGTATCTTTTGGAGATGAGACAGTACTGCACACCGCAGTTGTACCATGGCATTATAAGCAGATATAACGATAGTGTCAGTTTTGTTCTCTGTTAACATTCTGTTTTTTGTTTGAAGGCTGCAGCACCATTTCCAACACAGTGCATAAGAATATTCCTTTTCATCCCTCCAGACCAGTCCATATGCATAGGTTCTGTCCCCTTACCAACAGAGGGAGGCTGATACTTGATATGACCTCATCAGAACTTTGGTAGAGGATAGTGTGGCAGCAGTGACTACGGGGTGCCTCTTATGGCTCTGAAACTGGTCAGTAGACTTAGCGCCTATAAGATGTTTGAACAAGTTTCACTGGTCAGTAGACTTAGCCCCTATAAGATGTTTGAACAAGCTTCCAATCCAGAGAAAGATCTGGAGCAGCTTGTTAAGGCTCCTGGATGAGATAAAGCCACAGTCACAGTCATGGCCAGAAGATAAGCCTTCAGTATTCCTTGGCGAAACTAGAGTAGGGACAGGTTCAGAGAATCCAGGAGATGCTTCTGCTTCCCAGAATCTGGTTCTTCTCCAGAAGGAAGGGGTGGGAATCATCCCTTTTGGAGAAAGAGAAGAGGATAGAAAGATTATTTCCTAGAGATTTTTTTTTTAATTCCCTGGTTTGTACATAATGGTTTGCTTCAGGTATGATACTATCCTTGGGAACAGGGCTTTTGTACCTTTTGCCTTCCTTGACACCCTCCCCCTCCCCCTGAAAAAAAATGGTGGCCCCTTTGAACCCCCTATTCTCCGAGGACAAGCAGGCTGCTTGTTCTCACTGATGGGTGACGTCCACGGCAGCCCCTCCAATCGGAAACTTCACTAGCAAAGTCCTTTGCTAGCCCTCGCGCGCCCGTGCGCACCGCGCATGCGCGGCCGTCTTCCCGCCCGAAACCGGCTCGAGCCGGCCAGTCTTCTTTTGTCCGCACTCGGTACGGTCGTGTTTTCGCCGTGTCGAGCCCCGGAAAGTCGACCTCGCACGTCCAATTTATTTTGAGCGTGTTTTTTCCTTCGGGAAAGTTTCTCTTAGTCGGGAAGTGCTCCGGAAACCCCCCGCCGGGTTTCGTGTAAATCCTCCCCGTACTTCCAGCTTTTTGCCCCGGTAAGTTTTCTTCGTCGTCGGGGTAGGCCTCTTTTTGGCCTCGGTCGAGATTTTTCTCCCTCTAAATTTTGGTGCAGCGGCTTCAAGAAGTGCACCCAGTGCGCCCGGGTTATCTCGCTCACTGATCGACACTCGTCGTGTCTTCAGTGTCTGGGGGCCGAGCACCGCCCTCAGAACTGCAGTCTGTGTTCCCTGCTTCAAAGGCGGACTCAGGTAGCGAGACTAGCCCAGTGGAACGTGTTGTTCTCGGGCTCTTCGTCGGCATCGGCACCGGGATCTTCGAGTGCATCGACGTCGTCAGCGTCCAGACCCTCTTCCTCGGCCGCCCCTGCATCGAGTGCATCGAGGCATCGGGCCTCTGCATCGGCGCCGAGCCATCGGATAGCTGCATCGACGTCGGTGGTACCAGGACCTCGACTGCTGATGTCGTCGGACGGTGGTGCATCGGGTGGAGTGCAGGTGAGGGCTGTCCATTCCCCTGCTGGTGGCGGTGAGCCCTCGGGTGGGTCTCCGCCTACCCTGAGGGCTCCTGCGGTACAGCCCCCCCGAGATCGACCTTCTTCAGTCTCGGCCCCGAGGAAGCGACGGATGGATTCGACGTCCTCCTCGTCGGTGCCGGGGAGCTCCGGTGACATGCTTCGGAAGAAATCGAAGAAGCATCGACACCGGTCTCCTCCCCGTGTCGGCACCGAGAGCTCTGGGTCGCCGAGGGATTCGGCACCCAGCAGGCATCGGCACCGAGAGGACCGCTCACCCTCTGTTCAAGAGGTGTCGATGCGCTCCGCTCTGGACAGCCTGGAACAGCCTCCACGCCCGGAACAGGTACTGACGTCGACGCCTGCATCGACCTCTCAGCCTTTCTCTGCAGCCACTCTAAACGAGAGCCTCCGGGCCGTTCTCCCAGAGATTCTGGGAGAGCTGTTGCGCCCTACCCCTCCGGTACCGGCGGTGCTTGCGCCTCCGGTACCGTCGAGCGTGGCGCCGGCTGGCCCATCGCCCAGGTTGAGGTCCCCGACGTCGGTACCGCGTGCGGTGCCGACCGCGGCCACCTCCCAGGAAGGCTCCCCGACCACGTCGGCGGAGGGAGCTTCGCCGATGCGGGCAAGGGAGTCTACCTCTCGACGCCCCCATCGTGGACGGGGTTCCACGGAGTCGAGCAGGGCGAGGTTGCAGACACAGGTCCGGGAACTCGTGTCTGACACCGAGGGTGAGGCCTCGTGGGAGGAAGAGGAAGATCCCAGATATTTCTCTGACGAGGAGTCTGAGGGTCTTCCGTCTGATCCCACTCCCTCTCCTGAGAGACAGCTTTCTCCTCCCGAGAGTCTGTCTTTCGCTTCCTTTGTCCGGGAGATGTCTACGGCCATCCCCTTCCCGGTGGTTGTAGAGGACGAGCCCAGGGCTGAAATGTTTGAGCTCCTGGACTATCCTTCTCCACCTAAGGAAGCGTCCACTGTTCCCTTGCACCATGTCCTGAAGAAGACATTGCTTGCGAACTGGACCAAGCCATTAACTAATCCCCACATTCCCAAGAAGATCGAGTCCCAGTACCGGATCCATGGGGACCCAGAGCTGATGCGCACTCAGTTGCCTCATGACTCTGGAGTTGTGGATTTGGCCCTAAAGAAGGCTAAGAGTTCTAGGGAACATGCTTCGGCGCCCCCGGGCAAGGACGCTAGAACCTTAGACTCCTTTGGGAGGAAGGCCTACCATTCCTCTATGCTCGTGTCCAAGATCCAGTCCTACCAGCTCTACACGAGCATACACATGCGGAACAATGTGCGGCAGTTGGCGGGCTTGGTTGATGCTCTTCCCCCTGAGCAAGCCAAGCCTTGAGGTGGTCAGGCAGCTGAAGGCGTGCAGAAAATTCCTGGCCAGAGGAGTTTATGACACTTTTGATGTTGCGTCCAGGGCCGCTGCTCAAGGTGTGGTGATGCGCAGGCTCTCATGGCTGCGTGCCGCCGACCTGGAGAATAGAATCCAGCAGCGGATTGCGGACTCGCCTTGCCGTGCGGATAACATTTTTGGCGAAAAAGTCGAACAGGTGGTAGAGTCTCTCCACCAGCGGGACACCGCATTCGACAAGTTCGCCCGCCGGCAGCCTTCAGCTTCTACCTCTACAGGTAGACGATTTTTCGGGGGAAGGAAGACTGTTCCCTATACTTCTGGCAAGCGTAGGTACAATCCTCCTTCCCGACAGCCTGCGGCCCAGGCTAAGCCCCAGCGCGCTCGCTCTCGTCAGCAGCGTGCGACTCAGCAAGGCCCCGCGGCTCCCCAGAAAAAGCAAGGGGCGAGCTTTTGACTGGCTCCAGCAGAGCATAGCCGACATCCAAGTGTCAGTGCCGGGCGACCTGCCTGTCGGAGGGAGGTTGAAAGCTTTTCACCAAAGGTGGCCTCTCATAACCTCCGATCAGTGGGTTCTCCAAATAGTCCGGCAAGGATACACCCTCAATTTGGCCTCAAAACCTCCAAATTGTCCTCCGGGAGCTCAGTCCTACAGCTTCCAGCACAAGCAGGTACTTGCAGAGGAACTCTCCGCCCTTCTCAGCGCCAATGCGGTCGAGCCCGTGCCATCCGGGCAAGAAGGGCTGGGATTCTATTCCAGGTACTTCCTTGTGGAAAAGAAAACAGGGGGGATGCGTCCCATCCTAGACCTAAGGGCCCTGAACAAATATCTCGTAAAAGAAAAGTTCAGGATGCTTTCCCTGGGCACCCTTCTCCCCATGATTCAGCAAAACGATTGGCTATGCTCTCTGGACTTGAAGGATGCCTACACACACATCCCGATACTGCCAGCTCACAGACAGTATCTGCGATTTCAGCTGGGCACACGCCACTTCCAGTACTGTGTGCTACCCTTTGGGCTCGCCTCCGCGCCCAGGGTGTTCACAAAGTGCCTAGCTGTGGTAGCAGCGGCGCTTCGCAGGCTGGGGGTGCACGTGTTCCCATATCTCGACGATTGGCTGGTGAAGAACACATCCGAGGCAGGAGCCCTGCAGTCCATGCAGATGACTATTCGCCTCCTGGAGCTACTGGGGTTTGTGATAAATTACCCAAAGTCCCATCTTCTCCCAGTGCAGAAACTCGAATTCATCGGAGCCCTGCTGGATTCTCGGACGGCTCGCGCCTATCTCCCAGAGACGAGAGCCAACAACTTGTTGTCCCTCGTCTCGCGGGTGCGAGCGTCCCAGCAGATCACAGCTCGGCAGATGTTGAGATTGCTGGGCCACATGGCCTCCACAGTTCATGTGACTCCCATGGCCCGCCTTCACATGAGATCTGCTCAATGGACCCTAGCCTCCCAGTGGTATCAGGCCGCTGGGGGTCTAGAGGACGTGATCCACCTGTCCACGAGTTTTCTCGAATCCCTGTTTTGGTGGACGATTTGCTCCAATTTGACTCTGGGACGTCCCTTCCAAATTCCTCAGCCACAAAAAGTGCTGACCACGGATGCGTCTCTCCTGGGATGGGGAGCTCATGTCGATGGGCTTCACACCCAAGGAAGTTGGTCCCTCCAAGAACGCGATCTACAGATCAATCTTCTGGAGTTGCGAGCGATCTGGAACGCTCTGAAGGCTTTCAGAGATCGGCTGTCCCACCAAATTATCCAAATTCAGACAGACAATCAGGTTGCCATGTACTATGTCAACAAGCAGGGGGGCACCGGATCTCGCCCCCTGTGTCAGGAAGCCGTCAGCATGTGGCTCTGGGCTCGCCGTCGGGGCATGGTGCTCCAAGCCACATATCTGGCAGGCGTAAACAACAGTCTGGCCGACAGGTTGAGCAGGATTATGCAACCTCACGAGTGGTCGCTCAATTCCCGTGTGGTGCGACAGATCTTCCAGGCGTGGGGCACCCCCCTGGTGGATCTCTTCGCATCTCAAGTGAACCACAAGGTCCCTCAGTTCTGTTCCAGGCTTCAGGCCCACGGCAGACTAGCGCCGGATGCCTTCCTCCTGGATTGGGGGGAAGGTCTGCTGTATGCTTATCCTCCCATACCTCTGGTGGGGAAGACTTTGTTGAAACTCAAGCAAGACCGAGGCACTATGATTCTGATTGCTCCCTTTTGGCCGCGTCAGATCTGGTTCCCTCTTCTTCTGGAGTTATCCTCCGAAGAACCGTGGAGATTGGAGTGTTTTCCGACCCTCATCACGCAGGACGACGGGGCTCTTCTGCATCCCAACCTCCAGTCCCTGGCTCTCACGGCCTGGATGTTGAGGGCGTAGACTTTGCCTCTTTGGGTCTGCCAGAGGGTGTCTCCCGCATCTTGCTTGCTTCCAGGAAAGACTCCACTAAGAGAAGTTACTTCTTTCATTGGAGGAGGTTTGCCGTCTGGTGTGACAGCAAGGCCCTAGATCCTCGCTCTTGTCCTACACAGACCCTGCTTGAATACCTTCTGCACTTGTCTGAGTCTGGTCTCAAGACCAACTCCGTAAGGGTTCACCTTAGTGCAATCAGTGCATACCATTACCAAGTGGAAGGTAAGCCGATCTCAGGACAGCCTTTAGTTGTTCGCTTCATGAGAGGTTTGCTTTTGTCAAAGCCCCCTGTCAAGCCTCCTACAGTGTCATGGGATCTCAATGTCGTTCTCACCCAGCTGATGAAACCTCCTTTTGAGCCACTGAATTCCTGCCATCCGAAGTACTTGACCTGGAAGGTCATTTTCTTGGTGGCAGTTACTTCGGCTCGTAGAGTCAGCGAGCTTCAGGCCCTGGTAGCCCAGGCCCCTTACACCAAATTTCATCACAACAGAGTAGTCCTCCGCACTCACCCTAAGTTTCTGCCAAAGGTCGTGTCGGAGTTCCATCTGAACCAGTCAATTGTCTTGCCAACATTCTTTCCCCGTCCTCATTCCTGCCCTGCTGAACGTCAGCTGCACACATTGGACTGCAAGAGAGCATTGGCCTTCTACCTGGAGCGGACACAGCCCACCAGACAGTCCGCCCAATTGTTTGTTTCTTTTGACCCCAATAGGAGGGGAGTGGCTGTAGGGAAACACACCATATCCAATTGGCTAGCAGATTGCATTTCCTTCACTTACGCCCAGGCGGGGCTGGCTCTTGAGGGTCATGTCACGGCTCATAATGTCAGAGCCATGGCTGCGTCGGTAGCCCACTTGAAGTCAGCCTCCATTGAAGAAATTTGCAAAGCTGCGACGTGGTCATCTGTCCACACATTCACATCTCATTACTGCCTGCAGCAGGATACCCGACGCGACAGTCGGTTCGGGCAGTCAGTTCTTCAGAACCTGTTTGGGCTTTAGGATCCAACTCCACCCCCCGAGGGCCCTGTTTGTTCTGTTCCAGGCTGCACTCTCAGTTAGTTGGTAAAATTTTTAGGTCAATCTCAGTTATGTCCTCGCCGTTGCGAGGTCCAATTGACCATGGTTGTTGTTTTGAGTGAGCCTGGGGGCTAGGGATACCCCATCAGTGAGAACAAGCAGCCTGCTTGTCCTCGGAGGAAAGCGAATGCTACATACCTGTAGAAGGTATTCTCCGAGGACAGCAGGCTGATTGTTCTCACAAACCCGCCCGCCTCCCCTTTGGAGTTGTGTCTTCCCTTGAAGTGTATTGTCTTGCTACATACTGGACTGGCCGGCTCGAGCCGGTTTCGGGCGGGAAGACGGCCGCGCATGCGCGGTGCGCGCGAGGGCTAGCAAAGGACTTTGCTAGTGAAGTTTCCGATTGGAGGGGCTGCCGTGGACGTCACCCATCAGTGAGAACAATCAGCCTGCTGTCCTCGGAGAATACCTTCTACAGGTATGTAGCATTCGCTTTCCTTCCCCCCCACCCCCCAACAAAATAATATATGATGGCCCAAAATCATTGGTAAGCACTTCCAAGACCCAGAAGTTGGACATTTCCAGGTGACTAGAAATATGATACCACATCAATATATGCTAAACCAGAAACCTCCCATACAGCAATTACTGCAAGAAATGTGACTTGAACTGGACAATCCAGACCTGGACCTGGCAATTGTTATTGACCTCTCTGTACATAACTTTATTTTTCTGTTACTATTCCTTTGTAAATTATCTCATTCTATCTTCTTTTTTTTACCAATAAATCTGTTACTTTAGCAATACCTGTAAAATGTTCATACCACTGTTACCTGGACCTGTATTTAATCTGTGTGTTTTAATTTATTATATTTAGTTACACTGTAAGCTGTTGTGTTGATTTGTACACTGCCTTCATCTCAAATTAGTATATGGTAGAGATTATATTAAACATGATCTCCCTATCTGGGTGTGTTGGGCATGGGAAGGTATAGGTTTGTGGCAGGACAGAATGTTACCTCCATCGAGACCCTGTCCCATTTCTTCTCTGGATACTCCTCCATGCGTGTTATTCAGGCTGTGTGGGTGGTAGAGTACAGCTGAGCACAGTCCCAGCTCACTCCTGATTCACCAGTCCACCTCTTTTTCAAGCTGCCCCCTATGTTAGCTGCATATGACAATGCCTACATTGGTGCCACCTAATCTCCCTGTTACTACTACTCACTACTGTCCAGTTGGGTATTCCGCCACCTTCAATGCTTTAAGCAATAGATCTGGACCTACTATGCTGCTCATCACCCTTGTCAGTTGCCAGGACCTGTTCTTCACATCAGCCATGCTGCTCTAGCCCAAGCTCCAACACAGCACAAAACTCACTCGGTGCCTTACACCTTAGAGATGGAAACGCATCACTGGCACTAACCACAGCTTATTCTGCATACCGGTGGGATGAATGATAGATATTTTTTAATCTTTGAAGAAAGGAGAAAGGCCCACCATTAATGGCATGAACTTAGTAGACATTGGCTTTGCTGATGATACATGTTACTGTATCTAAGAACTATATGTGATAAAACATATGTAAGGTGTACAATCTGTGGAATGAACTTGATTCCCAAGAAGTCTAAACAATATGATAATCTCTGAGAAGTATACCTATGTTAAATATTTGCTGGTGGAAGGCAATTGGAAAAGTTAAAATATAGGAAGCTGAATCACAATCCATGGTTGCAGGTCAAAATCAGCTCCATAATCCTTGAGTAGGCACCATTGCCCAGTACCTGCTATCAACATCCAAGGATCTCCCACGACTATTAATAGTCACTCTGGTAGAAGGGCCCTTGTGTATAATTTTATTTCAACTATACAGGTTATCCCTAAAGCTGAGTTCAACTAGGGAGCAATTCTATAATTGGCCATCACAATTTAGGTACCTAGATGCAGTGTGCCGACTGCTAGTTCTATAACAAAATCTGGGCACCAAGATTCTGCTACAGTATAGTAACATAATTTGGCATCAACGCCCACATTTGTCAGTAGCAAATGTAAATGCACACATCTGTGGCGCTTCAGTACATAACTTGTATGTCATGTGTGTTAAACGTTGGTGTTACTCATGCTCCTCTTGAGTGAATCCCCCCCGCCGCCATTTTTTTCACACTAAGTCATGGATTCTGTATAGGTTGCCCAAATTTGAGTGTGGATCATTTACCAATTAGTAAATTAGGTGCTAACAATCAATTCGAATTAACACCCACTTAATTGTCAGCAATTAGGAGTTATGCAGCATAGCTCTGTCCTATGCCCTATTCTAAAACATGAATGTGTAAATTTCATACCGTGCCACTCCAAAGGAGGTGTGGCCATGGGAGGGGCATTAGCAGGGCGTAAATGCTTGTGCCCAAAGTTAGGTGCAAAATGCATGTTAAGTACTTTTCTTTAAAAGATGTTCCACAGCGAGAGCCCTGTATAGAATACTAACTTCACATGGAGCATCCCGGTGCCTAACTTTACCATCGTCTCATCCACGCATTGAGACTCTGGAGCTCTGTCTCTTGGCCCTGTGCATGGAATGGGTAGCGCTTCAGAAAATGCTACCCTAGAGGTTCTGGATTTGAGCTTTCTACCTAAGATGCTGTATTGGGGCTGGGTATGGTCAAGGGACTATCTTATTATGCAATATTTGAGTACTAGTAAAAAAGCCCCGTTTCTGATGCAAATGAAACGGGGGCTAGCAAGGTTTTCTTCTGTGTGCATGTGGGAGTGTGTGTGTCCCTGCCCTCTACCCTCTCTCCCTTCCCCTGTGCTGTCTGTCCCCTCCCCCTTCGGAGTCGAGTCCTTCAGTGTTGTTTCTTGTTGTGCTGTGTTTGTGTTACAGAGATAGTGAGGGCTTCTGCCCTCTCTCCCCTCCGAGTCCACTGTTACAGAGAGCGATTTGATTTCGTGCTTTGCTGTGTTTTCCTTCACTGTGTTACAGAGAGAGCGAGGGCGGGGCAGACACTCATGGGGAAACCGGATATCTCTCCCCCTTCACACTTCTGGCTGGAGGCTTCATTTAGAACATTGGTGGTGCCTTTTATATATAGAGATATGGCTCATAGTGTACCAGGGCTTGAAACTCGCCCAACGGTGTGCTGATGTGATTGCAATCAAAAACAACTTTTTCCACGTGATATATTCACTGCAGTCGTACTTGCTTTCTGCCGGGGCTGAAGCAGCAATGCTTATACCAAGGAGATGTATGACCAAGTACACACTGTCATATCCATGTGTCAGCAGCATCAGAGGTCACCTGTTCTACGTTTACTGCAAGCCCTTTGTTCGCATGTGCTAGGCACTATCCTCTCCCTGCGTTTGGTTTGTTAGCGCTGATTAACTGCACATATCATTTACATAAGATTTCTCTTGAGCATTGCTTAGCTATTTTCCTGTGCTGTTGTACTATGGGCTTTGCATTGCAGGCTTTATCGCCCAGCTTTGAGCATTGGCCTCCTAGAGCGGCAAGATGGAAACCAGAAGAAGCAGACACTAAACAACTCACATGCCACATCCTCCCCCTCTGTCCCTTTTTGTATCTCTCCCTCAAACCCAAATCTCCAGCCCCAATACAGCATCTCTCCCTCATTCTCACTCACGTTCCACCTTCCAAATAGCCCTGCAACAGAAATTTCATTCATCCCTGCCCGTCCCCGCTAGTAATCTCCTCCATCCCCATCTGTACCCATAACCTTCAGAAGTAGTTATTTTATTTAATTGTAAGCAAGGCACATTGTTAGTTTGAAAATATTAACTAGGAAGAATACATACTTCATAAATGAGTGCTTGCCAGAGCCTCTAATGTATCTGTACATGTAAAGAGTTCATTCTAATTCTCCCTGAAGAATATATGTTTGCATTACTTTGAACCACATATTGAATTTGTGCTCACTCTAATTGACTTTTCACTACATAATATAGAAGTCTTCATGCAAGCAAGGCAGATCATATATAAAAAGAAAGAAAAGGTAAGTCGTATAGTACAATTGCTTAAGAACATACCTGTACCAGAATGAACTACCAGAAAAGCATTAAGGCCATAGGAAATAGCCATAGGTAAAAGCATACTCCAATTTGACATGTTGAGCGCATTCGATATGGTAAACCACAACATACTACTGAGACTCCGGGGCCACTTCGGGATAGATGGAAATGTATTTAATTGGATCAAGAGCTTTCTAACCACCAGAACTTACCAAGTAAAATCAAACTCAAACATACCACCACCGTGGAAAGCAGCTTGTGGAGTACCTCAAGGATCACTTTATCACCAATACTCTTCAACGTGATGATGATTCCATTGGCAAAGTCCTTGTCCAATCGAGGTCTCAACCCATTCATCTATGCAGATGACGTTACAATCTACATTCCCTTCAGACATGACAGAAATAACCAATGAAATCAATGATGGCCTGAACATCATGGACTCGGGCAAACTCATTCCAATTGAAACTGAACACTGAAAAAACACACTGCCTCATCCTCTCATCTCAACCTAACAATTACAAGCCAGCATCCATAAGCACCCCAGGACACACACTCCCTACTTCAGACAGCTTAAAAATACTCGGTGTCATGATCGATCGCAACCTCACTCTCGAGAACCAAGTAAATACCGTAATAAAGAAAATGTTCTATGTAATGTGGAAACTCAAACGAATAAAACCTTTCTTCCCGAGGGAAACTTTTTGAAACCTAATACAATCAATGGTCCTAAGCCATGCAGACTACTATAACGGAATCTACGCGGGATGTAAAGTACAACTCACAAAAAAAAACTCCAAACCACCCAAAATACAGCAGCCAGACTGATATATGGCAAAACTTGATTCGAAAATGCCAAACCCCTACGAGAAAAGTTGCACTGGCTCCCAATAAAAGAACGGATCATCTTCAAAATCTGCACTTTGGTCTACAAAATTATCTACGGCGTAGTCCCAGACTACATGACAGACCTCATAGATCTACCAACCAGAAACAGAATCGGATCATTACGATCATACCTAAACCTACATTACCCAAATTGTAAAGGCCTAAGATACAAAACAACTTACGCATCTAGCTTCTCCTACATAAGCGCACAAGTATGGAATGGACTACCAAATGCTGTGAGAACAATCCATGACCACTTAAACTTCAGGAAATCACTACAAACTCACCTCTTCAAAAAGGCCTATCCCACAGATCCAACGTAAATCCTCACACCCAGCAACACAGCATAACTAATGATCGTACTGGATAATTTATAATCTTCATTTCCTTCGACCCCATGACGTCTGATCTACACCTATCTCATCTGACCACAATATAACTTTGTATTTGTTATCAACCAAATTGGCACACTACGGTATTATGTAAGCCACATTGAGCCTGCAAATAGGTGTGAAAATGTGGGGTACAAATAAATAACACTGCAGCCAGCACATGCTCGTGTCACCAGGATAGAACTATAATCTGAGCAGGAACAATAACTACCCCCAACAGAACCTGACTACCTTTATAAATTCATTTTACTATTATTATTTAATAAGTTATTTCTTTCTGCACCACTTTATGCTCATATTCAGGGGTTCCATTCATTGAAATTGCTACACTCATTATACATGGATAAAGTGATGGGATTGCCTGCTAGCCTATTTTAAAGCATGGAATCAGATGTTAAAAAAAAAAATAACGTGATACTTTGAAACTAACAATCCATATAAACAGTAACTCTGTCACCATTCATGCATATATGGTAGACCTTTTATTTAGTTGGCAAAAAAAAAAAAAAACTCCCAGTGCATTATTTATCCCTGGCTTTGTTGCCAAACAGCACCGTGCAACATGTTCTCCCAGTCCTTGCTTCAGTAATTCAGCCCAGCTGCACTTGCACTCTCTGCCCAAGCTGATGCAAGGACCAAACACCGGCACATGGGTGTGGCAATCTCCACGGTAGTGTAGCGATCTGGCGGCACATGGAGATTGCCACATGCATGTGCCAGTAGATCAGGTGACCTCAGATGCTGCTGGCACATGGATATGACAGTGTGCTCTTGGTCATACATCTACTTGGTATAAGCGTCACTGCTTCAGCCCTGGCAGAAAGCAAATAGGATTGCACTGAATATATCACGTGGAAAAAGCTATTTTTGATTACAGTCACATCAGCACACCGTAGGGTGTTTCAAGCAATGGTACACTATGAGCCATATACTAAAATATGACCATACCCAACATTTCTTCTTAAGGTGGTGTCTCCATTTTATTTAAATCAATCCATAATACTCCACTATTCTGTCCACCTGCTCAGGGCCAGTCTTAAACAGGGGCGGTCGCACCGGGCCTCGCATCTCTGGCACGTTGTCCTGTCTCGGAACACAGCAGCAGTGATTTTCATATCCTGTCAGCTGCTGAGCCCGGAGACTCCTCACTGCTGCATCCCGCCCCCTTTTGATGTCACTTCCTGCTTCCGCAAGGGCAGAACGCAGCAGTGAGGAGGCTCTGGGCTCGGCAGCTATTAACATCACTGTTGCTCTCTACTGAAACATGGTGGATGCGTATCAAGGTATAGGGTGAGGTTCAAAGAGCTGTAAACCTCCTTTTAAACTGATATATTATGCCTTATGGTGGTGGGTGCAGGTGGGCCCCGCACTGCTAAGACTGGCCCTGCACCTGTTCATACTGATGCTAACCAAAGTTGATTGTATAGATTGTGAGCGAGCACTTACCTTTTATTTAACTTGTGCGTGCCCAGGCTGTCCATCTCAATTATTTCTTTTTCTACGGGAGTGGCAGCTGCATCAACCAGTCACAAAACTTACTTTGTCGCAATGGATAGTTTGTGTCTTTTTGTACTATGAAAATGCAGATTCCTCAAGACATAGCTCATCGTCTTCAGACTGTGGCTAGTAAAAGTGCATCTTCACAGAGCTTCCTCCATAGAGATTTCTAAAGCAGCCACATGGGTAACCTTACATACTTTTACGAAGCACAAACTGCATCAAGGAGATTTAATAGACAGGAGATGAAGTGACGTCAGAACGCTGAAACCCATTAGGTCAGTCTAAGTTTCCCCTTCCCAGCACAGCCGTCATCCCCGTTTACTCAAAACAAAGCAAGCAAACCTATGACCTGCTGCATCCACCTTGTTCTTTATTATTGGTAGCATTTTTATTTAATCTCACTTATATTGTCAAACATTCCAGCTTGTGCAGCATACAGATGTACACAGAGGAAGTATAATAATGAAATAATTTTTCATAGGTAGAGTAGTAATTTGTTATAAATCTTAATCAGTGGTCAGTTGGAGGGGCTGGTTACAGGGACACCCTAGCATGTGTTATATTCGTGCAGAGATTTCTTTCTCCTGATAATGGGCCACTAAAACAGAGACATCATGTTATGAGAATCAGGTGCTCAACATCACCCGACCTCCTCCCTCCCCCGGCGCATCACGAAGCCCCTCCCCCCCACCCGCAGCCGCAAATACTAACTCTGTCCGGCCGCTACTGCTTCTCCTGTTCAGCAGCAGCCTGTACATAAAGTAAAAAACCAAAAAAAAAAGATTTTAAACTAAAACGGACCTCCGTAGACAGCCATGTCACATTGGCTGTCGTCTGTGCAGCCGCTCCTCCTCTCCCATCTGACGTCGCTGCGCTCCTCCAGGGTCTCCCTCCAGGGGCAGTGACGTAGAGGGGAGAGGAGGAGCGGCTGCAGAGACGTCAGCCAATGTGAGATGGCTGTCTACGGAGGTGCGTTTTAGTTTTAAGATCTTTTTTGTGTTTTTTCTTTATGTACCGGCTGATGCTGCTGAACAGGAGAAGCAGCTGCGGCCGGACAGTATTTGCGGGTGCGGGTGGCGAGGTGGGGGGGGATAGGGGCTTGGTGAGGTGATGCGCCGGGGGGGGGGGGGGGTAGGAGCTTTGTGATGCGCCGTTGCTGAGGGGCTGGGGTGATGCGCCGGGGGTGGGGGCAGTTGGAGGTGTTTCGTGGGCAGGGGGAGGAGTAGGGAAAGATGCTCCGCGTGTTTCCGTACTCTTCCCCCTGCGTGTCTCGTGGATTGGCAGGGGAGGGGCTTGGGTGATGCGCCGGGGGGGGGGGGCGGCGGCACTGACCGCTGTTGCGATTCGTTGAGTGTCAGTGCTCCGCCCTCGACATCATCACCACGGACGCGTGGGCGGGGCAGACACTCGGAGCAAAAGCGATATCATCTCAGCCACTTCACTTTAGAACGTTGGGAAAGTGAGCCTTCATTAGAACGTTGGAGGTGTGTTTTATATAGAGAGATAGATAATTAAAACCAGGGCTTTTTTTGAGGGGGTACTTGGGGGTACTGAGTACCGGCACCTTTTCTATTGTCTGCTAAAATTGACCCATGGTCCCCAAGTCTTAATGAAAGAGCTCAGGCTCTACACACCAATTCTGCCTTGTCATAGATTCTGTGACTAGTTGCAGGGGGTCTGGCTAATGTGGGGTGGGTCCCTCAGAGATCATCCCATCCCTGAAGGGTGGCCTGGCATTTGAGTACGAGCACATTTTTTGCTAGAAAAAACACACTGATTAAAACATATAAGTTTTGGATGTTACTGAATTCTATTATTCTGTCTCACTGTATTTCCAGTATAAGACATCACAAGAACAAAATATAAGAAAAACAATGGACTGCATTAGGGGCTTATAGCCCATTTAGGTATGTTTCAACAAATGAGAGATCTGTTTACATATGTATTGCCATACTGGGAAAGAGCACAGGTCCATCAAGCCCAGCATCCTGTTTCCAACAGTGGCCAAGCTAGGTCACAAATACCTGGCAAGATCCCAAAAAAGTACAAAACATTTTATGCTGCTTATCCCAGAAATAGTTGATTTTCCTCAAGTCCATTCAATAATGGTCTATGGACTTTTCCTTTAGGAAGCCGTCCAAACCTTTTTTAAAACTCCGCTAAGCTAACTGCCTTTACCACATTCTCTGGCAACGAATTCCAGAGTTTAATTACACGTTGAGTGAATAAACATTTTCTCTGATTCGTTTTAAATTTACTACATTGTAGCTTCATTGCATGCTCCCTAGTCCTAGTATTTTTGGAAAGCGTAAACAGACGCTTCACATCTACCCATTCAACTCCACTCATTATTTTATAGACCTCTATCATATCTCTCAGCCACCTTTTCTCCAAGCTGAAGAGCCCTAGTTGCTTTAGCCTTTCCTCATAGGGAAGTCGTCCCATCCCCTTTATCATTTTCGTTGCTCTTCTCTGTACCTTTTCTAATTCCACTATATCTCTTTTGAGATGCGACAACCAGAATTAAACACAATATTAGAGGTGTGGTCGCACCATGGAGCAATACAAAGGCATACAGAAAATATTTTTATTATTTTCACTTATAATCCATTTGTGTATCTAAAAGGTAAACTTCTACAAAACAGATGAAGATGTGATTCCATGTGCCCCATGAAAGGAGAGTTTAATTCTACTTCCATTTAATTTCAATATATTCCATCATCTTTATAACACCAGGCTTCCCAAGGCAGATTACAACAACATTTAAGATGAACCCATCAGGAAATAGGATATCCTCACTAAAATTTGGCCATCTGTATTGTATACAGTGTATTTATTTAGTTTTTACTGTAGAAAACTGAGCACAAAATACAGAGTTTAAAATTGCTGTTTCTACCAGCTATAACATTTTGAAGCTGGTATTTCATAATATTTATATCCAGGGCTTTTTTTGAGGGGGGGGGGTACTGAGTACCGGCACCTTTCCCATTGTCTGCTAAAATTGACCCATGGAACCCAAGTTTTAATGAAACATCTCAGGTTCTACACACCAATTCTGCCTTGTCATAGATTCTGTGACTGTTTGTGGGGGGCCTGGCTATTGTGGGGTGGGTCCCTCAGTGATCACCCCCAGGGCTGGTCTTAGGCAGGAGCAACAGGGGTGGTCGCACAGGGCCTCGCGCTCCTAGGGGCCACACTTTTCTGGCACATCTATCCTCCTGTCTTGGAACACTGCCCTGCTCCGTACCTTAATGTGCCTCCACATTTCAGTAGAGAATATCAGGCGGCGGCGGCAACTGCAGCAGCAATTTTCATATCCTGTCAGCTACCAAGCCCAGAGGCTCCTCGCTGCTGCGTCCCACCCCCTTTTGATGTCACTTCATGCTTCTGAAAGGGCGGGATGCAGCAGCAAGGAGACTCTGGGCTTGGAAGCTGAAGGGATATGAAAATTGCTACTGCTGTCTGCCACTCTCTACTGAAATGTGGTGGATGCATATCAAAGTATGGGGTGAGCTGGGGCTCCGAGAGCTCTAAACCTCCTTTTAAACTGATAAATTATGGCTTATGGTGGTGGGTGTGGGCACAGGGCCCCGCAATTGTTAAGACCGACCCTGATCACCCCACTCCTGAAGGGTGGCCTGGCATTTGAGTCCGGCACCTTTTTTGCTAGAAAAAACACTGTTTATAACTACACTAGTAAAAATGGGCCGTTTCTGGCGCCGATGAAACGGGCGCTAGCGGGCATGGGACTCCCTTCCCCTCCCCTTACGGTACCTGTTCGGTCGGGGCAGGAAAGAAAGAGCCCCCTCTTTCCTGCCCGTAGCGGTGGTGGTAGCTTGCATCGTGTGGGAGTCCGGCTCTCGGCGTTTCAAAATGGCCGCCGAGAGTTGAAGTCTCGTGAGGCAGCTTGAAGTCTCGGCAGCCATTTTCAAACGCCGAGAGCCGGACTCCCACACGATGCAGCAAGGAAGCCACCGCTACGGAGGAAAGAGGGGGCTCTTTCTTTCCTGGCCCGACCGAACAGGTACCTCTAGACCACCAGGGAGACACGCGTTAAGGGGAGGTGACAGGGGGGGAGGGAGGTTGGTGAGGTTAAGCGTGTGCTACTGTGGGCGGGACGGTAAGTTGTAAGGGGCGGGGCTATGTGGCGAAAGGGGCCGGGTTCATCTGCACGTCGGCGGTGGCTGGGATTTGTTGGAAGGGGAGGAGTAGGGAAACTACTTCTCGCCATGCGTTAATTTGTTTTGGTGTTCCGCCCTCGATGTCATCACGTGTGAGCGAGGGCGGGGCATGAAGATGTTGTGTGGCTTCACCACCATGAAACCACGAACCGGTGTGTGTTGTGAGTGACTTTAGTGACGTCAGTGTCCTCAGAACGTTGAGGCTGCGTTTTATTATAGTAGATATGGGAAGCTTTAAAATAAATTAGAAAGCTGTCCAATAAGTAAAAACAAAAAACTTTTGTCCTCAACCTTTTAAGGCACTGCTTATCTAATTGAAACAGCTTTAGACTTGTTACTGATGGACCACCAATAAAAAAAAAAACGGCAAAGTGGATACAGTTCATAGGGTTTGCTTGCTTTGTTTTGAGTGAACGGGGATGACGGCTGCGCTGGGAAAGGGGAAACTTAGTTTGTCCTAATTGTCTTCCTTGCTTACAGTGGACTAGATAGGCTCACTCACTTTCACTCCTGTTTATGAAACATCCTTGAACTGCATCAATGCCGCTTCGTCAACCGACTCCAGTTTCAGAAGCCTTGCTTGCTGGTGCTGCTGCGCTCTAGGCTCCGTCTCCGACGCAACTTCCTGTTTCTGGCAAAGCGGCATGTAGAGGGAGAGAGGTTGTTGTTGTCTGTTGTGTGATGTGTTTAGTATATCTTATGGGATGGTCACAGAGTACCGGAGAAGGAAAGCTGTGGTATTGCTAGTGGGCGACCTCAGAGTCAGGTATGAGTTTCATCGGGGGTGGATAGGTGACGTATCGACAAGAAGCAGAGTGGAAGATAGAGGAGATGGCAGGGATCATAAAGAGGGGAGGCCGATCCCTGAATGCGTTTGAGAGCGTGAGTACAGCCGAATGCGTGTGATTTGGTATCTTTGAGTCTGGCTTGTTCGGGTTTCCAGTTTAAGATTGTCAGCATATTTTGACTTATAATTTGTTCCCATGTTCTGAATTGGGTGTGTGTGTGTCGTGTATGTGTGACCAAGGTGTGTGTTTAATTTCAGAGTAGGAATCTGTAGCAGTGCAGGTTGTTCTGTTATCCTAGTAGATGTTCTAGCACTTGCTGTAACATTTGCAGTGCTGCCTTTTCATAGATTGGATTGGTGCTGTTTGAATATTGTGTGTTAAGTAGTTTAAATAATGTACTTGTAAGATATTAGGCTGCATTTTAATTAATTAATTTATTTGTAGCATTTGTATCCCACATTTTCCCACCGATTTGCAAGCTCAATGTGGCTTACATTTGCCGTAATGGCGATTGCCATTTCCGGGTAACATAATTACAGTTGGTGTTGCGTTAGGGTGCATGCATACATTGTAACATACATGGAACAGATCATGGTATATAACATATATGAAACAGACCCTGGTGTATATGTATATCATATGTATACATATATGGTAAAACAGAATACATTATGGTATCGCATGAAGGTACCTAAGTAATACATTGGGTTGTAACATACATTAGGTCATCGACTGTAGAGAGACCCTATTCGAACTAAGGTTTGATGGGTAATGCTTGATCATTAATAGAACAGGGTTAATCAATCATGTGGTAAGGTTCCGGTTTTGTGTAGATCGTATTTAGTGTTATTGTTTAGTATTTAAGATGGATGTTTATGGTATGCCTTCTTGAAGAGATCTGTTTTCAGTAGTCTTCGGAAGATGGTTAGGTCTTGCGTTGTTTTTATGGCCTTTGGTAGTGCGTTCCATAGCTGCGTGCAGATGTATGAGAAACTGGTCGCGTATGTGGATTTATATTTTAGCCCTTTGCAGTTAGGATAGTGTAGATTGAGGAATGCGCATGATGATCTTTTTGCGTTCCTAGTAGGCAAGTTTTTACATTTGGCTGAGCTACTGAATAGCATGTCTAGGCCTTTTTGTAAATTTTGCATGTCTTGGAGTAGCGTGCTATTTTAAAATATGCTGGCTAACTTTTTCCACATTCAATCCAAAAGGAGATGTGACCATGGGAGGGGCATGGGCAGATCATGGCACTCTCCCAAAAGTTATGCACCATGTTATAGAATGCCTATCCACACCCGATGGAACCAGGCATATGTCCAATGCCCAAAGGTCACGCCTGTGTTAATATTCTGTAAAGGTCAGGCACCTCTTATAGAATACAGACTTCGCACAGATCTTCTAGTGCCAAATTTTTGTATCATATACAGAGTCAAGTTACATATATGTTACATACAGAACCGTTATTCCGGTTTCTACCAGTATTAAAAGTGTTTGGAGTGCAATATTGCAGAATGATTTTTCTTTCTCACTTCATGCTGTTCTGTGAGGGTTACAATATACATTTAATAAGTTTGTCTAGAATACAGTGGGATATCCCTCTCTCTAGTTACAAGCAGTGGCGTAGCCAGACTGCCAATTTTGGATGGGCCTGAACCCAAAGTGGGTGGACACAAAATTTTCTCTCTACCCCCCTCCCCCAGCAAAATTTAGTCACGCTAATCAGATGCATTTGTCACACAGGGTAAAGTGCTGCTTTTCAGTGCATCAGATTTCAGAAAATTTATTTAATAGCCTAACACCCTTTTCAGTGAGCTTTCAGAGGCCAAAACCTCCTGCCTCAGGTCAGTATAATGCTGTTACGGTATCCTCGCCTGACCTAAGGAAGGACGTATTGGTCTCTGAAACTTCATTAACACAGGTACCATATTACTTTATCCTAAATTAAAAATAAAATTATTTTCTTTACCTTTCTTGTATGGCCATTTACTTTTTCTCATTGTGTCGCTCCCAGTCTCTAGATTCTGCTTTCCTTCGTTTTCACTTAACTCTTCTGCCACAGTTTCCTGGCCATTTCTCATTTTTCTCTCCTTTTTCTTTGCTTTCTTCAATATTTTTCTGCCTCTCTCTCTCTGTCCTGATTTAATTCATTCTTACTATCCATTCTTTAATTTCCTTCATCTACTTATGGCTTTTCATCTTTTTCTCACCCTTGTTCTCACCATACCCCTTCCTCTTATTCTCCAGTCTTTCACTACTCTCCTTTTCCATCCAGCAGCTCTCTTCTTTCTCTCCCCATCCTTCCAGTAGTCTCCCCTCTTTCTTTCTGCATCCTTCCGTCCAGTGTCACCTCTTTCTCCCTACCCTTCCATCCAGCGTCTTCCCTCTTTCTCTCCCCATCCTTCCATCCATCTACCCTCTCTCCTGATCCTTCCATCTAATGTCTCTCTCTCCCTCTTTCTAACCAGTGTCTCTGTATCACTCTACCCTTTTCTGTTCAGTGTCCCTTCTCTCTCCACATCCTTCCAGTCTCTCCCCTTTCTCTCCCCATCCTTCCATCCAGAGTCTCTCTCCCCATCCATCCGTTTTCCCTCTTTCTCTCCCCATCCTTCCATCTGTTTTCCCTCTTTCTCTGCCATCCTTCCATCTGTTTTCTATCTTTTCTCCCCATCCTTCCATCTATTTTCTATCTTTTCTCCCCATCCTTCCATCTATTTTCCCTCTTTGTCCCCATCCTTCCATGTTTTCCCTCTTTCTCCCCATCCTTCCATGTTTTCCCTCATTCTCTGCCATCCTTCCATCTGTTTTCCCTCTTTTTCTCCCCATTCTTCCATGTTTTCCCTCTTTTCTTCGATGAGGCCGGCCCTGCATGCCAGCGCCAGCCAGCCCCAGCTCCCATTGCCGGCCACTGCTGCTTTTCCTGTTGAGCAGCAGGGCCGGCGCTACAAAAAGAAGACGCGCTAACGGCGCTAAGGACGAAAAATGTTAAAAAAAAAAAAGCGCGGCACCGGCAGGCACTGTCTAGGCAGCCTTGAGGCATTGGCTGCTGGCTCGCAGGCTCCTCCCGTCTCCTACGTCACTGCAGTGACGTAGGACACGGGAGGAGCCTGCGAGCCAGCAGCCAATGCCTCAAGGCTGCCTAGACAGTGCCTGCCGGTGCCGCGCTTTTTTTTTTTTAAACATTTTTCGTCCTTAGTGCCGTTAGCGCGTCTTCTTTTTGTAGCGCCGGCCCTGCTGCTCAACAGGAAAAGCAGTAGTGGCCGGCAATGGGTGCTGGTGCTGGGCGGGCCTGGGCTGAAATTGGGTGGGCCTGGGCCCAGCCAGGCCCACCCGTAGCTACGCCCCTGGTTACAAGATCATTATGACATTAGAGGTGTATATTCAAAGCACTTAGACTTACAAAGTTACAACGTAACCTATGGAACTTTGTAAGTCTAAGTGCTTTGAAAATGAGCCCCTAGGTAACATAAGAAAATATGCTGAGGGCCAGATATTTCCTGTAGCTTTATGAAAAGAAAAAGTAAGCCCCCCACCCCCACTCCTCATATAGCTATTTTTGATGTCAAAAC
The DNA here is from genome assembly GCF_901765095.1 of Microcaecilia unicolor. NCBI lineage: Eukaryota > Metazoa > Chordata > Amphibia > Gymnophiona > Siphonopidae > Microcaecilia > Microcaecilia unicolor. Next base: position 72,252 of record NW_021963301.1, on the reverse strand, counting down.
TGAAGAAGGTTTGAAAATATATGTTGTTATTAGTACAGTGCACGTCGGATAAGCATGCCGTACTTTGGTCCCGTTTTTGGCACCATCAATTTCTATGGGGACAAACTTCGGTTTAGCGCACCACTGATAAGTGCAAGATTCGCTTATATGCATGGTTCAAGACCGCTCCTCTGCAGGAAAGACTCAGCATAAGCGCGCGCATGGAATATGGAAGCCAATTGGCGCGTGACAACCAACGAGATTTAAAATGTGCTGCCTGTTTAACTGCCACAGGCAGAATAAGTGAAAGAATATTGTTAGAGCGTACACTGGGGTTGTCGTCGTGGCGGAACTGTAAGACTTTAACACTGGCTGAAAGAATAGAAGTTCTTAAAAAATTAGAAAACAAACAAAGTCAAGCATCTATTGCTAAAGAATATGGTGTCAATCCCAGTCAAATTTCACGTGTCTTGAAGCAGAAAGACCAGCTTCTGGAAGACTGGCAAAACAATACAAATCCACAATGGAAACGAAAACGGGCGGGAAAAGCTGAGGAAGTAGAAGATGCTCTTCTTTGGTGGTTTTGTCGAGTCAGGAGCAGTTTCCTGTCAGTGGTCCACTGCTTATGGACAGAGCTAACCAGCTAGCTGAAAGTCTTGGACTAACTGAATTCAAAGCCACTGTTGGATGGTTGGAAAGATGGAAGGAGAGGGACAGCATAAAATTCAAGAAACAGCATGGTGAGAAACAAGACGCTGATGACTTTGGTGCTGAAAATTGGGTTGTTTCAGTTCTTCCTACCATCTTGAACGAGTTTGCACCTGTTGACATTTTCAGTGCTGACGAAAATGGTCTTTACTGGCGAGCGATTCCTGATGGAACACTTGCATTCAAACATGCCGAAACTACTGCAGGTAAAACATCGAAGGACCGATTGACAATCCTCCTTTGCTGCAATATGGATGGGAGTGAGAAGTTGGAACCCCTCGTCATTGGAAAGAGCAAACAGCCCCGTTGCTTCAAGAAAGTTAAGCGACTTCCTGTGTCATATGAGTCTAACGCAAATTCATGGATGACTGGGGAAATTTGGAAGCAGTGGCTAAAGAAGTTAGACACTAGATGTGGGCACAAAAGCATCAGATTTTGCTGCTTTGTGATAATTGTGCTGCACACAGGGATGATGTCAGGCTGTCTAACATCAAGGTGGTCTTCCTGCCACCAAACACTACCTCTCTGATCCAACCTATGGATCAGGGCATAATAGCCAATTTCAAACAACATTATCGGGCTCTTGTGCTACGTCGTCTGATGAGTGTTGTGGATGACCAGACTGACAAGGATAAATGTGCTGTTGAACTGGCTCGTGATCTATCACTTTTGGATTCCCTACATATGCAGAAAGAAGCCTGAAATCATGTTACACAGGCAACCATTGTGAGCTGCTACAAGCGGGCAAGCTTTGTTAAGGATGTGGAGAGGGACGAAGCAGATGCAGCAGTTGCAAACGCGTCAGATGAAGAGGTTATTGACATCCCAGCCGGTGTTACTGAAGAGGAGTTCCATCGCTATGTAGCTGTTGATTACGATCTACAAACAGCTGAAGACAGCACTGGTGTCAAGATATGCGCCTACAAGCAGGCAACAACGGCTGATGATGGAACAGATGAAGAAATGAGCAGCGAGGCACATGCTGACAAAATTCAACAACCTCCTGCTGTCACTTTTGCAAGAGCGCTGGAGAGTCTCAACACCGTGCGGGCCTATCTGGAGGCCACTGGATGTCAGTGCTATGACAGTTTTTACCGTCTGGCAGACGTAGTCTATGGAACTCACAGACCCAAGAGTGTACAGAGGACTATAACTGATTACTTAAAGTAAGCCTAATGTCAGTTAACTGAGACTGTATACTGTACGTATAATAAACAGTACTGTACATATGTTTATCAGATGTCAAGCTTCTTTGGGTCACAACGGTTAAGTGCACGCTCTGGTTAACTGCATGCATTTCTTTAGTCCCAGACCCTTGCACTTAAGCGGATTGCACTGTATGTAGGCATCTAAGTGGTTTACATCTTAAAATAAATGCTTTATTTTTTAGTTAAACTTCTTGAAAATAAAAATCAGGGAACACTAAGATAGTTTTCCAGAAGAACACGAGGCCCCCTTTTATCTCTGTTTCTTTTCCCTTTAGTTCTTGGGGTGAAGCTGAACAATGGAGCCTGAGTTCCATCAAGTCTGCTATGCTGTCAAAGATGCTATGGATGTTCTCTTCTCGTCGAGCAGTGGAGTCCAAATTGCTGCAGTACTTAAGACCATGAAGCAGTATTTGGGTCAAGGTGGAATTTCAACCACTCTGCGAGAGCGGGAAGAGTTCAGCAGGATCCACTTCTCTCCATTCCTACGATGTCTCATTGCTAAAGTGATTCCAGATAAACTGGAGCTGCTCACCTTGGAGCAACAGGAACTGTTGGAGAGCTTTTTCCTGGAAGGGCCGCCTGACCAAACTTTCCTGGTTCTGCTGGATTGTATCATGTGTACAGAGTAAGCTCCAGATCCAGAACTGATGTGGCCCTGGAATTTATTTATTTGTTGCATTTGTATCCCACATTTTCCCACCTATTTGCAGACTCAATGTGGCTTACAATACATCATAGCAAGCGTCAATCAAAAGTAAATGTTGCATGAACTTGAATGATTGGTGTTATTTCCCTGTGGGATATTTATTTGGCTTTTTTCATTGGACACATTTAGCCAGCACAAAAATTTTGTTGCAGTGAAATTGACTGTATAATTGGGCATAGACCACTCCAATGTGTTATAGAGAGGATGGTTTGAAGATTGATGATGCTTCTGTTTCCCCACGGAAGTAACATTTTACAATTGGACTGTGTCTTTATAGGGTGATCACAAAATCAGTTCAGTTGAATCTTCCATGTGTAGCTGCCATGATGTTCCCTGTATCTTTCTGCATTTGGATCAGCAGCAGCCTTACTTTTCTTTATTAATGTCCTGTTTTATTTTCCATAGGCCCAGTTTCTGTCTGATGAAGATTGTTGGCATCCTGGAGAATTTCCTGTGCAAAGGGAGATTGGCAGCATTGATGTGGGAGGTTTGTCAGCAGCAGGCCCAGGTCACCTCGCCGCTTCTACAGGAAACCCTGCTCAGCAAGATTGTATGCCTTCCTGACCACCTGAGCAACAAGCTGCATGAAGAGAACCTGTCTGCCTTCTACCCCCAGAACTACTTTCCCTTGCTTGGGAGGGAAATTGTCTTTGTCTTGCAGAAGATCTCTGAGGCTTTAAGAGGTGAGAGGGAGGGCAATAGTCTGATCATGGTTGTATGTGGGAGTGTGATCAGTGCCACATCTATTGTAACTCAGTGTTCTGAATTTAAAATAATGTTATTTTGGGTGCAGAACTTATTGTGTTTGAGATGTTTCCAACTACAGCTTTATTTTTCAGATACAAAGGGTAATTTTATTATAGATAGCCTATGTGTGAAGATCATATAGATCCCTAAGTTTAGCTTATGAAGGCATATAGGTACTTTCTTGTCAGTGTGTGCATTTTTATGTGCATACCCCTGGAGTAATTAACAAATAGTTTATAAAATTACCCTTGTAATCCAGTCCTATTGCCCCTTAGGAGGGGAAAACACTTCAGCCCCTAGAGATAAATCTCTCTGGCTGGAATAAGAGAGACAATCAGACTTAGTTTAGGCGCAACCAAGTAAAATGTTTATTGGTAAAGTCAGTACAAAAGTGATTGTTCCCTCATGGAGCAGTTTTTGTCACACAGCCAGCAAGACGTTCAGGCTGAGCTACAAGGCTGCTCTGTTTGGCTTTCTCATTCTGCACTTATATACTGTTATAAGTTTAATTTTTTCTAAAACATGTGATTTCTTCTGTTCTAACTTATTGTACCTTAAAAGGATATTTCCTGTTCCTGTTTTCTTCATTATACATAAAAGGTTATTTCCTTTATTTTGACATCCTCTCCTGTCCCAATACACGTTTGCACTTTGTGCTCATTGGCCATTTCTTTATCCCATACATGTGGTCCCCAGCAACAGCAAACAAATTGCATGAAACACCTGGCTCCTTCTTCCCTAAACACATATTTGTGGAGGAACATCTCCTTCTTTGGAGGGTCCTCAGTCTCACTCGCCATCAAGTTTTATATCAATTTTATCTGCCATATATGAGCCGCATAGCTTCAGTTCCTCATGTGTTTCTCCTTGTCATGTGATTTATATGTTTCAATCATTTTTATTGCAGACAGGTTAATAAACAGTGTACCAGTATGCATAGTTCTTTAAAGGATTAACACCTGAATCAACGCTGTTAGCAAAGATGCACTACAACATGTCTACCTATCCCACCCCTCTATCCCTTCCCGTCCTCCCCCCCTAAACTCCCCCCGACTCCACCCCCCTCCCCCCACCTCAATAATCCTACTATCAGTCCACAGGTATTCAAAGTCTCTCGTCTACCTACACAGTCTCTCAATTTAGAATTTTGCTTTTTGCTGTTGGTTGTAGGGTATCCCAAAATTCCGCCCATGTCATGTGATTTATAAGAAGTGCATAACAATAGTTGCTATTTACTGGAAAATAAAACTTTTGCACTCAATGTACAGGCAGTAAGGGAGAAACAAAACTTATGCTCATGACAGCTGATCTGGGTGCTTGCAGGCCAAGCTTGCAGAGGAAGGAATACAAAAGGGGTTGAATTAGCAGAAGTTTGAAACTTGAACAGTCGTGTCATTTGCAACATGTGTTATATACCTTCATAATTCAGTGTTAAAATCTATCTAAATAAACAGTGTTTCTTATCTCCTATTTATTTACTTATCTCAGTCTTGGATAAGACATGGCTGAGCATTTTGGATGCATGGAGAAAAGTCTTACCTTGTGATTGTCTTTCCTTGAGTCCCTCCAGACTGGTCCAGATGTGGATAATGCCTATTCTATTCCAGCAGCTTGAGAAGTACTAGTTCCATACCTTTTCCCCTATAAGGAGACCTGTGCAGTCCATCTCCAACTAATATTTTTTTAATAAAGCACTGTACCAGTCAACTATTCCCCTCATGAACTAGGGACTAGAAAACAATGGAACAAACTAAAACTCTGAAATCCCTTTTTTTTCCCTTCAAGTATTCTGTGGCCTTGAGCATCCAGAGCTGAAGCTCCTAAAGTGCAAAACTCCACCTTGAACTGCTGTTCCACAGAGGCTTACACACTGGTGGATTCTGGACTGGTCTAGATGAACTCAAGGAGCGGGTTGCGAAGCCAGGGAACTGGGTTTGATTCCTGCTGCTGCCTGATGGTCAGCAGTGGGTTGAGATCCCGGGGAACCAGGTTCAATTCCCTCTGCAACTCCATATGACCCTGTTCAAGTCACTTAACCCTCTTTTGCCCCAGGTATAACAGTAGTGCAATGTACTACTTAGATTGTGAGCCCACTAAGAACAGTCCCAGTATGTGTAAAAATGAATCTGTAAACTGCTTAGGTCTAAGCGGTATATAAATATTTAAAATGAATGAAATGGAAATTAGCAGTTTAATATTTAAGTTTTCCTTTCTCATCATCCCGCTAGATCAGTTTAGATGAGTGAAAAGTACCCACCTTGTTAGGTATTGCTTGGGAGCCAGACAAACCAGCTATTGGAACCAGTAGCCCTGAAGGCAGCATCCTGATGCGCTTGCACATCCAACCTATAGTATTTCAAAAAGAATGCAGCCACAACCTGCAAGGGTCAGGCTGTACTTCACCCAGGACGCTACTTGTGTTTTTGTGGAATGCACCTTCAGGGCAATGGTCATCAAATGCCCTCGGATAGTGTACATTGACACTATACGTTCTTTAATCCACTGAGCCACCATGGCTTTAGAAGCCACCTTTCCTGTCCTATCTCCTCTCCCCCAAACAGTACAAAGAACTGGTTAGAGTGCCAAATCTCATTTCTCTTCTGATAACAATGTAAAGCTCTCTGAGTATCCAACTAATGCAGTCATCATGCTTCCACTGTATCTCCTTCCTTCTCAGACTCCAGAAGTGAAATAGACTAATTAACATGGAAGGAAGACACCACATTAGGTATAAAGGAGAGAACCAGACATAGCACAACCTTTTTGCCAGACACCACTATGAAGGGTTCTTGGATTTTTTTATTTTATTTTTTAATCTTATATATATGGGGACCAAGGATGATTCTCCCTTACTCCTACCAGGCTAGTCCAGACTGTACAGGAGCTCATCTGCTGGAGACTGAAAACTACTAGCTAGTGGTTGACTATAGAGCAGAGCTTCCCAAACTATGGGTTGGGGCCCCAAATGGGGCCATAAAACCCGTGTTTGGGGTTACAATCTAGATGGGCTCTCCAGAGATGCATTATTATTATGCACCTTCAGGAAGTTACTCAACTTTATTTGGCTGCAATCATGGGGTCACAGCCACAAAAGATTGGGAAGCACTATTATAGAAGTCTGCTTATAGGGAAAAGGGCATGGAATCAGTAGTTCTGAATCTCCATCTGCTGGCAGGAGTGTAGGGTATTACCCATGCATCTGGACTGGTCTGAGGTAGAGAGTTGCACGGGGGACAGAAATTTCACCTATACCCACCCATACCTGTTAAAATCCATTCCATCCCCTCAGTTAATCTCCTCCATTTCCACTGGAGTCGACATTATTTTCTTGCTTGCAGCCCTCTGTTTTCTTACAACCCCAACAGCCTCCCATGTTTTTTATGGATGGTATTCACTATTCAACCAAAGAGTGTGCCAAGCCTCAGTCTGGTGCTCCAGCTGCCTCTCTGGGCATTCTGAGCCTCAGTCTGGCACTCCAGCTGCCTCTCTGGGCATTCTGAGCCTCAGTCTGGCGCTCCAGTTGCCTCTCTGGGCATTCTGAGCCTCAGTCTGGCGCTCCAGCTGCCTCTCTGGGCATTCTGAGCCTCAGTCTGGCGCTCCAGCTGCCTCTCTGGGCATTCTGAGCCTCAGTCTGGCGCTCCAGCGGCCTCTCTGGGCATTCTGAGCCTCAGTCTGGAGCTCCAGCGGCCTCTCTGGGCATTCTGAGCCTCAGTCTGGCGCTCCAGCGGCCTCTCTCCGTACATTCCGAGACTTATGGAGTCACCAGAGATTTTGACTACATTGCTGCAGGAATCCCGCATTCCTCATTCCTGTGGAGCTCTGTAGTTTGAGGGACAATGAGTAACTCCGCTTTGTTTGTGTAAGTTTATCATACAGTAAAATGTGTGTTCGTTCACATATGCCAACAAAAATGATAGGATAAAGTATGAATGCACATTTTTGAAACCTCAATATATTTGTTTAGTTTTCTTCCCAGATCAAATTCTGTCCCCTCAGAACTCTCTCTTTTTTTTTTTTTATACTGTGACTGAAAATATGCAGTATAAGCATATATTTAGCTGGCTGAAAATCTGTTTCATAGATTCAGCCTTTTTACCTGTGTAATTTCTGTTTTTACCCCTGCAGGTCCTATCTAAGCCCATGAAAGTTCCCATTCGATCTTTGCATCTCAGAAACATAAGTTGTTTTTTTTGCTATTGGTTTAGTAAACTTTAATACATCTTTTACAGCATTGTACATGATTTCACTAGCAGGTTTAGGGTTGGGGACTGTGGTAAACATATACATGCTGCAAGTGGGCATATTCTGTGTTTGTATCCAAAGTCCAAGTGCTCATTGCTGCAGTGAGGTATTGGAGACCCAGAACAGTGATTTCTAGTGAGGTTCTTTTGTTGAAGTGAGACTGGATAGAGTCAGTTTTATATGTTGTTGTTCCTTCTTCCCTCACTATCCCTACTCTAGTAGTGCTACTTTTACTTTTTTTTGTTCGCTGACTTTTTTTTTTTTTTTTCCTGAGCAGATGGGAAGAACTGTTCCATCTCCTTTGTGTCACAGGTGCTGGGGAAGGTTTGCTTGCAGGGACGCAGAGGTAAGTTCTATTTGACACCACCCAACCTGCTTGGAAAGGGGAATGTGAGGCCCTAGAGATGTTTCACTATACTGCTAACAGTCTTGCACCTGTGCTCATGTATTTAAATGGAGACGCACATTCATTCCAATCACATCCTAGATCCTAGAATGATACTGTTTAAAACTGCAGTGCTAGTAGGATTTTTCAGAATAATCAGCTTGTCTTAGCTGTTTGGGTTTTATTCTTGGGTCTCTTCTTTGTGATCCTTTTACACTTTCCTTGTATTTTCAGAGGACTAGTTTCATAGGAATAATTTATGAAAGGGGTCAATACCTAATGGCAGTGGTTCTTAGTGGTTCTTAGCCCAGTCCTCAGGGCACAACCAGCAAGTCAGGTTTTCAGGATATCCACAATGAATATGCATGAGAAATTTGCATGCACTGCCTCCTTGGAATACAAATCTGTGTCATGCATGTTCATTGTGAGTATCTTGAAAGTCTGACTGGCTGGGTGTGCCCCAAGGATTGGGTTCAGAAGCACTATGGGGAGATTATCTGTCCATTTGTCTGTGACCTAGTTTCAGCAGAGAGAGCATTTGAACGGTTTTGAGTGAAATTTTATATTTTGAGAGAGGGCTACAATAAGAGCCAAAATGGGGGTGGAAGGAATGGAGGTTATTGAGTAATAGTGAGAAATAGGATTCTGTACAAAATCATTGCTGCAATGAAGCTTTACATAGATCTTGGTACCCTTAGTTCAAGGGGGATATGCATAAAGGAATCCTGTGCAGTAGGATTGGATCCTCATTGGGTGGTGGGGGAAGAGGGGTTGGTGGTTGGGAGGTGAGGATAGTGGAGGGCAGACTTATACGGTCTGTGCCAGAGCCGGTGATGGGAGGCGGGACTGGTGGTTGGGAGGCGGGAAATACTGCTGGGCAGACTTGTACAGTCTATGCCCTGAAAAAGGCAGGTACAAATCAAGGTAAGGATACCCATATGAGTTTATCTTGTTGGGCAGACTGGATAGACTGTGCAGGTCTTTTTCTGCCGTCATCTACTATGTTACTATATTTGCTGGAGAATGGACGATGTGGAGAAGGGTGGTACTCCAGACATGTGGAGGCAAGAGACTGGACAAATGAATCCGCCTGATATGTGAACCACCAACACGCCTCCGTAAATGCATAGAAGTATGGGGGAAGGAGGCGCTGGGAGGGGGGCTGGAGGGGTTGAGTGAGGTGACTATCAATAAAAGTTTGGCATCGCTTCAGTGCTTTGATGTTCAGATACTGTTTGTGTTTTATGATATGTAACATTGCATCTAATGAGTTGTACTAAGTTTGTGGTGTCAATAAAACAGTTGAAACATAAGAGCCAAAATGGACTTTTCCATATCATCAAGCTGATCAATCCATAGACTGGTGGGTTGTGTCCATCTACCAGCAGGTGGAGATAGAGAGCAAACTTTTGCCTCCCTATATGTGGTCATGTGCTGCCGGAAACTCCTCAGTATGTTCTCTATCTCAGCAGGTGGTGGTCACACACAGCAGCAGCTCTGGCTAGGCCTCCAAGCCTAATTTTTAGGTTTTGTTGAGTGCCTGGGGTTGAGGGCTCTTTTGAGCAAGTGCAAACCTGGTGGTGCCAGGTCCCTCCTTTTCTCCCCCCTCCCGCTGGCTCCGTTAAAAAAAAAAAAAAAAAAATTTTGAACGTCCTTAAAGGCGTTTATTTCGACGTTTATTTAAACGTTTATTGCAGCTACTCACTGGGACACCAGGTCGTTACAGCTCGGAGCGGACAGCAGGTAATTTTTACCTTTTTATAGCGGGCAGGGGGTTCCCCGATTTATCTCCACGTGGCATATGGCGTCGGAGGGCGAGGGCGTAAAGAGTCGCTCCCCGGATCGCTTGGGCGCTTCTAGAGGGGATGCGGGGGTCTTAAAGCCTGATTCGCCCTTGTTGGGTGACAGTTTCGTGGCCGATGAATGTCCCGGTCCTTCCTCCGGCGTGGCGATTTTTCCCGCCATAAACGCCCATCCACCGCTCCTCGCCTCCGCCATCTTGGCCGGCCACGCGGCTCGGACGGCTTCTTCTTGGGCCGCCCTTGAGGTTGGAGACATTAATGCCATGAACGCCCTTAATTTGGGCGACGGCACAAAAGCGGCTAAAGTTAAGCGCCGTTCTTCCCGCGCGGCTCCTTCGCGGAGTGTCGCGCCGGACGCCATTTTGGATGCGCAGCATGTCTCCCCCGCTCTTGCGAGCGCCGGTTGAGGGTGCGTCTAGGCCTGTTGCCCAGGCTGCGGAAGTACACAGTCTGGGGGGTTTCTCCCCCGAGTTTGTTTTGCTGCTGCATCAGGCCTTCCTTATGCAACACGCTGCCCCGGCTCCCTCGTCTGGTAAAGAGGTTGAGGTTCCCAGAGGTAAACGCCCTCAGGTTGATTCCCAGGCCTTGGAGGACTTTGTCTCCTCCGATGTAGATGAGGGCAGCGTATCTGAGGTCTCCCAACGGTCCTTTGCGGATTCCTTGGAGGAGACGGATCCCCGCTCGGATGGAGCGGATGACCCCTCTGCAGCGCGGCTTTTTAGCTCAGACGATTTGTCCAACCTGTTGGTACAGGCCATGGACACTTTGAAGATTTCCTCTCCGGAGGACGTCTCTCCCTCAGCCCCTGTTGGCCCTGCCATTATGCTGGGGACGAAGCACCCGCCTAGAACCTTCCACGTGCATGATGCCATGCACACCTTAATTGCGGCTCAATGGGATGTCCCGGAAGCGAGCCTTAAAGTGGCTAGGGCTATGTCCCGCCTCTATCCTTTGACTGAAAGTGAACGTGAGGCCTATCTGTGGCCTACCATGGATTCTTTAATCACTGCGGTGACTAAGAAAACGGCGTTGCCGGTGGAAGGTGGCACGGCCCTAAAGGACGCCCAAGACAGAAGATTGGAGGCGGCCTTAAGGTCGTCCTTTGAGGCAGCTGCTTTAAGTTTGCAGGCCTCAATTTGTGGCTCCTATGTGGCCAGGGCGTGCCTGACTATGGTGCAGCGGGCTTTCCCCTCGGATCTTTCCTTGAGGGCTGATTGGCCGGCCCTGGAATCGGGCTTAGCCTACTTGGCAGACTTGCTGTATGATGTCTTGAGGGCCTCAGCGAAAGGCATGGCTCAGACAATCTCTGCGCGGCGGTGGCTTTGGCTGAAACATTGGTCTGCTGACCACGCCTCTAAATCCCGCCTGGCTAGATTGCCTTTTAAAGGCAAGCTGCTCTTTGGGGTCGAGCTGGACAAAATCGTGACCGATCTCGGCACGTCTAAGGGCAAGAAGTTACCAGAGGTCAGGGCTCGGGCTAGTACTCGCCCTGGTACCTCCAGAGGACGGTTTCAGGAAGCCCGTCGGTACCGCCCGGGCAGGTCGGGCTCCTCTGCCCCCTCTTCCTTCAAGAGGAACTTCTCCCCCAAGCAGCATTCCTTTCGCAGAGACCGCCGTCCCGGAGGTGTCCCCTCCGGTCCTCCCCCAGGGTCTCGTACCCAATGACGGGGCCTTGGTCCACGCCCCAGTGCAGATTGGAGGACGGCTGTCCTCGTTTATGGGCGAGTGGACCACAATAACTTCAGACGCTTGGGTGCTGGAAGTCATCAGAGACGGCTACAAGCTAGAGTTCTGCCGACCCTTAAAAGACGGGTTTGTACTCTCTCCCTGCAAGTCTCCGGTCAAGCTGTGGTAGTGCAGCAGACCTTGAACAATCTGATCCGCCTGGGGGCGGTCGTTCCGGTGCCAGAAAATCAGCTTGGCAAGGGATGTTACTCCTTTTTCTTTGTGATACCAAAGAAAGGAGGTTCTGTACGGCCTATCCTCGACCTCAAAGGGGTCAATTGGGCCTTGAAAGTTCGGTACTTTCGCATGGAGACCCTCCGCTCTGTTATAGCGGCAGTGAAGGCAGGAGAGTTCCTGGCATCCTTGGACATCAAGGAAGCGTACTTGCATATTCCCATCTGGCCTCCTCATCAACGCTTTCTGCGTTTTGCAGTACTGGGCCGACACTTCCAGTTCAGAGCCCTCCCGTTCGGGTTGGCTACTGCTCCGCGGACCTTCTCCAAAATAATGGTGGTCATCGCGGCCTTCCTGAGGAAGGAAGGAGTTCAAGTCCATCCTTATCTGGACGACTGGTTGATCCAAGCCCCCTCTTATGCAGAGTGCGGCAAAGCTGTGAACCGGGTGGTTGCTCTTTTGAGCTCCCTGGGGTGGATCATCAACTGGGAGTAAAGCCAGCTGCGCCCGTCTCAGTCCCTGGAGTATCTGGGAGTTCGATTCGACACCCAAGTGGGCAGAGTGTTCCTGCCAGACAATCGGATTGTCAAGCTTCAGGCTCAGGTGGACTAGTTCCTAGTAGCCTCTCCTATTCGGGCTTGGGACTACGTGCAGCTGTTGGGCTCTATGATGGCCACGATGGAAGTAGTGCCCTGGGCCAGGGCTCATAGGAGACCACTACAACAATCTTTGCTGCTGCGCTGGACTCCGATGTCGGAGGATTATGCTGTGCGCCTTCCCTTGGACCCAGCAGTGCGCAAGGCGCTGAGCTGGTGGACGCAGACAGACAAGTTGCCTGCAGGAATGCCTCTGGTGACCCCGGAGTGGATTGTCGTCACGACAGACGCCTCTTTGATGGGCTGGGGAGCCCACTGCTTGGGAAGGACAGCGCAGGGGCTCTGGTCTCCTGCAGAGGCAAGTGGTCTATCAACCTCCTGGAACTCAGAGCCATTCGGTTGGTGTTGTTGGAGTTCATCCCGGTACTGGTGTTGAAGCCTGTACGGGTCCTGTCGGACAATGCCACGGCTGTGGCCTATGTCAACTGCCAGGGAGGTACCAAGAGCGCCCCTCTAGCCAAGGAGGCCATGAATCTATGCCAGTGGGCGGAAGCGAACCTGGAACAGCTGTCAGCGGCCCACATTGCCGGAGTCATGAATGTCAAGGCGGACTTTCTCAGTCGCCATGCCTTGGAGCCCGGAGAGTGGCGGCTATCTGTTCAGGCGTTCTTGGACATCACGAAGCGCTGGGGCCAGCCGAGCCTAGATCTGATGGCGTCATCGGCCAATTGCCAAGTGCCGCGCTTTTTCAGCAGAGGACGGGACCCTCGATCCCTGGGAGTAGATGCTCTTCTCCAACAGTGGCCGACACAAGAGCTTCTCTATGTGTTCCCGCCCTGGCCCATGTTGGGCAGGGTGCTAGACCGGGTGGCAAAGCATCCCGGCAGGGTAATCCTGGTGGGTCCGGCTTGGTCCAGACGTCCCTGGTATGCGGACTTGATCAGGCTCTCAGTCGGCGATCCTCTGCGGCTGCCAGTGGAGCAGGGCCTGTTACATCAGGGTCCCGTGGTGATGGAGGATCCCTCCCCCTTTGGTCTTACGGCCTGGCTATTGAGCGTCAGCGTCTGAGAAAGAAGGGCTTCTCAGACAAGGTCATCGCCACTATGCTGAGAGCGAGGAAGCGCTCTACTTCTACTGCTTACGCCAGGGTTTGGCGTATCTTTGCAGCGTGGTGTGAAGCAGGCTCACTTTCTCCCTTCACTGCTCCAATTTCTTCAGTGTTGGCGTTCCTGCAAGAAGGTCTGGACAAAGGCCTGTCGCTCAGTTCCCTGAAAGTTCAGGTAGCGGCTCTGGCTTGCTTCAGGGGCCGCCTGAAGGGTGCTTCCCTGGCTTCGCAGCCAGATGTGGTGCGCTTTCTCAAGGGAGTTAATCCCCTGCGCCCTCCTCTGCACTCAGTGGTGCCTGCGTGGAATCTCAACCTGGTGCTAAGAGCATTGCAGAAGCCGCCTTTTGAACCCTTGTCGAGGGCATCTCTGAAAGACCTGACGTTGAAAGCAGTCTTTTTGGTGGCTATCACTTCAGCCAGAAGAGTTTCCGAGCTCCAGGCACTCTCATGTCGAGAGTTTTTTCTGCAGTTCACTGAGGCAGGAGTGACTATTCGCACAGTGCCTTCCTTCCTGCCCAAGATTGTTTTTCGCTTCCATGTGATTCAGCAGCTCTGTCTCCCTTCCTTTCGTAGGGAGGTCTACCCAGAGGATTACTCTGCTCTCAATTTTCTGGATGTGAGACGAGTCATCATCAGATACTTGGAAGTGACCAATGATTTCCGGAAATCGGATCATCTGTTTGTCCTGTTTACAGGTCCTCGTAAGGGTCTGCAGGCTTCTAAGCCTACAGTGGCAAGATGGGCAAGGAAGCCATTGCAGCGGCTTAGGTGGCTGCGGGGAAGGCCCATACCTTTGCCAGGCATTACCGCTTGACTGTGGCTGCTCGGGCGGAGGCCCGGTTTGGAGCTTCAGTGTTGCGGTCAGGGATTTCTATGTCCCGCCCTGGGTGAGTACTGCTTCGGTACATCCCACCAGTCTATGGATTGATCAGCTTGATGATATGGAAGGTAAAATTATGTATCATACCTGATAATTTTCTTTCCATTAATCATAGCTGATCAATCCATAGCCCCTCCCAGATATCTGTACTGTTTATATTCTGGTTGAATTTTAGGTTCAAGTTTAGCCTTCAGTTACTTCAGGAGGACTTCGTGTTCAAGTTCTTCTTTCACTTGGATTCTTCAAGAGTTGAGACGAGTTTGTGTTACAGTGAGCTGCTGCATTCCTCTCCCCTCCGTTTCACGGGGCTGGATTGAGATTTAAATTCTGCCGGCACTCTCTCCCGCTTCGTGCGGCTGTAGGGCAGCTTTGTACCCCTCCCGCTTCAGCGGTGTTAGGGTCAGTCAGCTCCTCCCGCGGTTGCGGTTGCAGGATAAGCCAGATCCCCCCGCATCGGCGGGTGTGGTGTCCCTCCCCCGCTCCGCGGAGATGAGCTGGACGGATTCCCCTCCCCCACTTGTGTGGGGATGAGCTGGGTTAATTCCCCTCCCCCGTTTCGGCGGTGGTGAGCTGGGCAGAGTGTCCCTTCGTGGGTGTAATTCTCTAAGTGCTGAGTCCTGCGGATGGAGCTTTGATATCGACATACTGAGGAGTTTCCGGCAGCACATGACCACATATAGGGAGGCAAAAGTTTGCTCTCTATCTCCACCTGCTGGTAGATGGACACAACCCACCAGTCTATGGATTGATCAGCTATGATTAATGGAAAGAAAATTATCAGGTATGATACATAATTTTACCTTTTCCAACTGTTTGTCAAAGCTAGCCCCCTGATTGTGTAAAATGCTTTTTGGAAATTTTGTGTACCCTATGGCATACACCTTTTCAATCTTGTTAAATTTATTACGGTTGTGTTCCTTTCAACTCCAGTCTCCAGGAGTTGCTTTACTTCGGTACAAATCAATGTGATGCCTGATAAGTGTTGGCAGCAAGGTCTGTACATGCAACTCCAAAATTTAAATATTTTGTCAGGATCTCCTTGGATCCAGTATATCTTGAAAAGTTGGTGTGAATAGGGCATATAGGGTAATTTTTATAACAGGTTGTCTAGGTTTGGTGGTGGAGAAGGTGCCTGTTTATAACCTATTTCATAAAGACATGTAGGCACTCATGTCTTTACAAAATATTAGCTGAAATTATGCCTATATTGAAATAGCTCAAGAGCTTGCATATGTGTTAGCCCATATTTTACAGAATACACACGTAAAATATGTGACTCCGCCCAAGCCCTTCCCTGAACACATCTGCCTTAGTCACTTACAAGTATATATCTCATTGTACTGCAGTACTTTAAGTATGAGGCATTGGCAATTCTATTAAAACCTTTATGTGCAACAATATTCTATGCAAGCAAAGAAGAGGGACAAATCTCCGCGAAAAAGAGCAGCAACCAAACAGTGGAAATGATCAAGGACCAAAGTGTAGCCAAGATTATTTCTTAAAAACCTTTAACAAACGAGTTGATATAAAATCACGCAGTAAAATATATGACAAAAATTGCCTCAAACACCACACACCTCCAACAGAGTTGCTGTACTAAAGTCAGTGAAAAAGTTATCTTTATCAGTGGTGTCTGAATATAGATGCTTTGAGAGTAACTCTGTGAGTTTTCTCTCTGCTTTGGGAACTGTCCATTTCTTGGGAAGGTACATCATCTATTGCTTTCCCCCTGCAGAGGAGGTTCTGAGCGTGGTGCTGCCTCGCTTGACAGCTTTCACCCAGTTGGACTGCATCTGGCAGAGGATGTGCTGGAGGCTAGTGGAATCTGTTCCAGACCGCTGGATGGAGGCTGTAGTTTCTGGATTTGTTCAGATGGCACCTGGGTAAGAGATTAAACAGTTATTTTCCTTAACAGTCAAATTTAAAACCAGTTTCTTGATATGTTGAGGGTTTGACTTTATGTATGCTGCTAATTCCTGAATGGACTTGAGTTAATTTTGAACTCTTGCATAGCTGACATACTTATGTCGCTCCCTGTAGTAACTCTTGCTGCTGGATAGAGTCTATATCTGTGTTGGGCTGCTTCCCATGTTTATTTACGACATTTTATGTAATATCTTTGTTGAAAGAACCTTACAAACATATTAAAGTGATATCATAGTCAAACAGAATAAGAAACACATTATCACATCCAATTACTAGAATCTTCCCCTTTTTTTTATCCCTCCCCCCCCCCCCCCCCCCCCCCCCCCCCCCACAATATGTTACAACTTTCACCTTATCTAGCTTTCCTCTCAGTGATACCCGCTGTTCCTGTCTGGATACTTGTCTACCACTCTTGAGTAGTGTTGTCTTTGTTTTTACTACAGGATCATTGCATTACTGCACTTTATCTTGAGTCCCCAATCCTCGCGGACTCTTGAGCTACTGTCATGTGACTACCACGTAAGGATGTCCTCAGAAGTTACCCACATATTCAAACTGCTGGTGGCATATGACACTGTGGCAGCACAAGCCCAAGAAGCGGGTCCTGCTCCTTGGGCGAGCTTCTTGGGGCCAACTCGGGGGGTGAAATCCTTCATATAATACTCGACTTCCTGAATTGCTCTAAGCTTCCTTTCAGCAATCATGATGCTGCCCTTCCAAACTCTCTGGTCTGACCCGAAAGACTCGCCCATTACGACAATCTGGGGCTGTAGATAACGTTTTTCTTTTAAGGTAAATCATTACAGTGTTGCCTTGCGTCGCTTCTGTCTTATAGCTTGTACACCACAGTCACTTTTATAACCCCCAATTACTAAGACGTTCAATAGGGAGCGTTCTGCTCCCACTATTAACCCAACCTCCCTTCAATTTGGTCTCCTTAATTGTCGATTTATGAGCGCCAAGATAACTTTGATACAGGATCTTTTTTTCTTCCGACTGTTTAGACATTTTATGTCTCACAGAAACTTGGCTCTGGGATGGTAAGGAAACCTATTTACATCAATGTGTGCCATCTAGTGACATTTATTTATTTGTTGCATTTGTATCCCACATTTTCCCACCTATTTACAGGCTCAATGTGGCTTACAATGTTCAGGCATTCCACTTTGCCAGAATATTGAAAAGAGGTGGAGATGTGACAATTTGTTTATCTTCCTTACTTATGGCAATTTAACTTCCATCCTCGGATTTCTTGTATCCGGAAAACTTAGTTCTTAGTAGCCATGCCTTGTTCATGTACACTTAAGATTTATCTTCCTCAAACGCCCATTAAACAGCTTTGGGAGGCATTCATTCAAACCTTAGCAGATGCTTCTACGTGGTTTCCAAATCTTATTGTTGTGGGTGATGTCAACATTCATGTAGATGATATCTGTTCCTCCAGACCATCTGCATTCCTTTCTTTTCTGAATGACATTCACCTTTCCCAATTGGTAGATTTCCCTACACATGCAGCAGGGCACACACTAGATCTTGTCCTTTTACAAAGTGATTCAAAGTGCCTCTACACACATTACTCCTGCCCTGAACTGATCACTTATTACTACTCACTTCCTTAGTGATTCCTATTCTCACCCAGCTACCAAAAAGTGAGCAACCTGTTCATAGCTGTACTTCTCGATTTATTTCTTGGGACTCCACTACATGTCAGCCACTTTTTTTTTCTTTCCTGCCAGATAATTTTCTGGATATGCTAAATAGAAGAATGCTGTATGCTGGGATTCCTCTCTAGTGCCCCAATTCCTCTGATGCATCATTTACCACAACTGCAGCTTCCTTGCAACCTAGTCCCCTGGTTCATAACAGCCTTTTGCTATTAAAACGCCAGCTATGGCAGTCTGAGCAACTCTGGAGGAAAAGCCAGAAAAATGCTAATGCACATAGTGAATTCAGAAATCTTGCAAACTTTTATAACAGTGAAGTTAAAACGGCAAAAAGAAATGATTACATTAAAGCTATTAATAATTTGCAAAATCTACTACTACTACTACTATTTAGCATTTCTATAGCGCTACAAGGCGTACGCAGCGCTGCACAAACATAGAAGAAAGACAGTCCCTGCTCAAAGAGCTTACAATCTAATAGACAAAAAATAAATAAAGTAAGCAAATCAAATCAATTAATGTGAACGGGAAGGAAGAGAGGAGGGTAGGTGGAGGCGAGTGGTTACAAGTGGTTACGAGTCAAAAGCAATGTTAAAGAGGTGGGCTTTCAGTCTAGATTTAAAGATAGGCTGCAGAGAATACCTTCTCCTGCTTTAGACTTAGCCTGGCCTCAGAATGACATCCTATAGTATATCTCCTATCAAACTGAGCTCTCTTTTTCATCAAGCACTGCCATTTCCTCCCCTCACCCTCCCCACTGACAGTTTGAACTTCGTGGGTGTGGCTTGGATCTCTTTCAGGGAGAGAAAACTAACAACTTATAGCAGCAGCTTCAGAGAGCATTTTCCATCTCACAGATAGGCTGCAGAGAATACCTTCTCCTGCTTTAGACTTAGCCTGGCCTCAGAATGACATCCTATAGTATATCTCCTATCAAACTGAGCTCTCTTTTTCATCAAGCACTGCCATTTCCTCCCCTCACCCTCCCCACTGACAGTTTGAACTTCGTGGGTGTGGCTTGGATCTCTTTCAGGGAGAGAAAACTAACAACTTATAGCAGCAGCTTCAGAGAGCATTTTCCATCTCACAGATAGGCTGCAGAGAATACCTTCTCCTGCTTTAGACTTAGCCTGGCCTCAGAATGACATCCTATAGTATATCTCCTATCAAACTGAGCTCTCTTTTTCATCAAGCACTGCCATTTCCTCCCCTCACCCTCCCCACTGACAGTTTGAACTTCGTGGGTGTGGCTTGGATCTCTTTCAGGGAGAGAAAACTAACAACTTATAGCAGCAGCTTCAGAGAGCATTTTCCATCTCACAGATAGGCTGCAGAGAATACCTTCTCCTGCTTTAGACTTAGCCTGGCCTCAGAATGACATCCTATAGTATATCTCCTATCAAACTGAGCTCTCTTTTTCATCAAGCACTGCCATTTCCTCCCCTTTGAACTTCGTGGGTGTGGCTTGGATCTCTTTCAGGGAGAGAAAACTAACAACTTATAGCAGCAGCTTCAGAGAGCATTTTCCATCTCACAGATAGGCTGCAGAGAATACCTTCTCCTGCTTTAGACTTAGCCTGGCCTCAGAATGACATCCTATAGTATATCTCCTATCAAACTGAGCTCTCTTTTTCATCAAGCACTGCCATTTCCTCCCCTTTGAACTTCGTGGGTGTGGCTTGGATCTCTTTCAGGGAGAGAAAACTAACAACTTATAGCAGCAGCTTCAGAGAGCATTTTCCATCTCACAGATAGGCTGCAGAGAATACCTTCTCCTGCTTCCACCCACCCTACCCCTCTACCCACCCACCCCTAGAGTGACATGTCTTATATAACCTCCCTATCAACCCACTCATTACTTTACCTCACCCATTTCTATTCTTCTATCACCTTCTCCCACTACTCCAACCAGAGTTACACCTAATCACACTGACCACCCTTCAACATCTTCTGTCCTTCTGTGACTGTTCTCTTGTGCTTGACTGCTTAAATATTTTAAATTTAAATGCTTTACTTTTTGTCTATTAGATTGTAAGCTCTTTGAGCAGGGACTGTCTTTCTTCTGTGTTTGTACAGCGCTGCGTACACTTTGTAGCGCTCTAGAAATGTTAAATAGTAGTAGTAGTAAAGGTGGCCAAGGATGGGGCAAGACGTAGGGGCTCAGGAAGTTTATTCCAGGCGTAGGGTGCAGCGAGACAGAAGGCGCGAAGTCTGGAGTTGGCAGTAGTGGAGAAGGGAACAGATAAGAAGGATTTATCCATGGAGCGGAGTGCACGGGAAGGGGTGTAGGGAAGGACGAGTGTGGAGAGATACTGGGGAGCAGCAGAGTGAGTACAATCCTTCAAAGAAATTGTTTCAGACATTCGTAGATCTGACGCATCACGGGCCTATACAACATACTTGGGCCTTTTCTTCAGCCAAATCGTTGGTCTTTTATTTTCAGAATAAGATCTCCAATGCTGCAGTACTCACTGTCTTACAACTCTAATATTAGCTCAAGCCCCATTCTGTCACCTCCTGATTTTTTTGACATGTGAATAAACCAGCTGCACCACTGACTCTCTTCAATTAACTCCTTTCAGTATCTTGGCCTGACAAAAAATACTGGTGGTTTGTGTGTTGGGTCTGTGAGTGTTTTCTGGGAACTGTGTAGCCCCAGTAACCTAGAAATCACTAGGGGAAAACCTGAGAGTGGAAGACTCGCCCAGAGGCAAGTGAGACCCAGTCAGTGGGGTAGAGGGTGGTGGTAGTGTAGAGCACAAGCAGCAGATGCAGGCAGACTTGAGCTGTGCTGAAGACAGACCCTCAAGGTGGCTGCAGGGTTAGCCCCAGGCAGGTGGCTAGGCGTTTCATCACACTATTATTTCCAGATAGCTTTTGGGATTGTCCCTAATTAAACACCGATTCTATAGGTATGCATTGAGTCTCCACACTCCATATTGACCCACTTCTTTTCTCTTTCTCTTTAATGTTTCCTACTTGTATGTATTGTATCCTTTCCTATCTTAATTGGAGTTCTATTTCTCAAGATTTTATGTAGTACAAATAGAGAGGGTAAAGCAGGTCACCTGTTAATAAAGTACTTCTGTTGTATACTCAAGATTTTATGTGGAATTTTTATATATAAATACCGAATGTAACTCACCTTGAGCTACTACTGAAAAAGGTGTGAGTAAAATCCAAATAAATACAGTGGGGGAAATAAGTATTTGATCCCTTGCTGATTTTGTGAGTTTGCCCACTGACAAAGACATGAGCAGCCCATAATTGAAGGGTAGGTTATTGGTAACAGTGAGAGATAGCACATCACAAATTAAATCCGGAAAATCACATTGTGGAAAGTATATGAATTTATTTGCATTCTGCAGAGGGAAATAAGTATTTAATCCCTCTGGCAAACAAGACCTAATACTTGGTGGCAAAACCCTTGTTGGCAAGCACAGCGGTCAGACGTCTTCTGTAGTTGATGATGAGGCTTGCACACATGTCAGGAGGAATTTTGGTCCACTCCTCTTTGCAGATCATCTCTAAATCATTAAGAGTTCTGGGCTGTCGCTTGGCAACTCGCAGCTTCAGCTCCCTCCATAAGTTTTCAATGGGATTAAGGTCTGGTGACTGGCTAGGCCACTCCATGACCCTAATGTGCTTCTTCCTAAGCCACTCCTTTGTTGCCTTGGCTGTATGTTTTGGGTCATTGTCGTGCTGGAAGACCCAGCCACGACCCATTTTTAAGGCCCTGGCGGAGGGAAGGAGGTTGTCACTCAGAATTGTACGGTACATGGCCCCATCCATTCTCCCATTGATGCGGTGAAGTAGTCCTGTGCCCTTAGCAGAGAAACACCCCCAAAACATAACATTTCCACCTCCATGCTTGACAGTGGGGACGGTGTTCTTTGGGTCATAGGCAGCATTTCTCTTCCTCCAAACACGGCGAGTTGAGTTCATGCTAAAGAGCTCAATTTTTGTCTCATCTGACCACAGCACCTTCTCCCAATCACTCTCGGCATCATCCAGGTGTTCACTGGCAAACTTCAGACGGGCCGTCACATGTGCCTTCCGGAGCAGGGGGACCTTGCGGGCACTGCAGGATTGCAATCCGTTATGTCGTAATGTGTTACCAATGGTTTTCGTGGTGACAGTGGTCCCAGCTGCCTTGAGATCATTGACAAGTTCCCCCCTTGTAGTTGTAGGCTGATTTCTAACCTTCCTCATGATCAAGGATACCCCACGAGGTGAGATTTTGCGTGGAGCCCCAGATCTTTGTCGATTGACAGTCATTTTGTACTTCTTCCATTTTCTTACTATGGCACCAACAGTTGTCTCCTTCTCGCCCAGCGTCTTACTGATGGTTTTGTAGCCCATTCCAGCCTTGTGCAGGTGTATGATCTTGTCCCTGACATCCTTAGACAGCTCCTTGCTCTTGGCCATTTTGTAGAGGTTAGAGTCTGACTGATTCACTGAGTCTGTGGACAGGTGTCTTTCATACAGGTGACCATTGCCGACAGCTGTCTGTCATGCAGGTAACGAGTTGATTTGGAGCATCTACCTGGTCTGTAGGGGCCAGATCTCTTACTGGTTGGTGGGGGATCAAATACTTATTTCCCTCTGCAGAATGCAAATAAATTCATATACTTTCCACAATGTGATTTTCCGGATTAAATTTGTGATGTGCTATCTCTCACTGTTACCAATAACCTACCCTTCAATTATGGGCTGCTCATGTCTTTGTCAGTGGGCAAACTTACAAAATCAGCAAGGGATCAAATACTTATTTCCCCCACTGTACATTGTTAACTGCTTTGACTTTCCTTTTAGAAAAGGCAGTATGTCAAATTTTATAATAAATATAAACATAAAATCAGGTAGGTTGAGGAATGTGGCTGGCATACTGATTAAACAACAGGCCTCAAAATGAGAAAAAAAAATGGAAAACTGAAGTGACCTAAGTCCTCAAACCAATTAGAAGCATGATTCGCATACAAGAGAATAAAGAAAAGGAGTCCATACGTTAATGAAGTGTTATCTTCACTCCCTACTACTACTACTACTACGTTTCTACGCTTCACAATCCCTGGTGGAAAATTGAAAATGTTCCATACACAAGAGTGTGTGTGTTCATCTGATTTCTCCACAACATTACAGTTGGGGACTCAGAATGCATCCATTGCAGTAAAATGCATTTTATTTTGCAATTATGACTTGCACACAAAAAAAGCAGTTTTATCAGATTCTAATTCATCCTCCAGTCTAAAAGACCATGTCATCTCCCAGATCAATCTAGAACCTTGTGGGGGAGCTGAATGTTCAGGCAGATTTCCTCATTCAGAACCTGCTAGATCCCTGGGAGTGGGAACTCTCCTCCTCCTCGGAGCTCTCCAAACATTCTGCCTGCGGACAAAGCCAGAGAAGTTTGCGTGCCAAGTCCGGATAGAGGGGAGCTGGAGGAAGAGGCGCTGAAACAAGTTGTGCACCATCTCCCACATTGGGAGCAGCGCTTTGCTATCTCGGTGGGGGCAGCCTTGATTTAGGAAACTGGCCCTAAGAAAAATAAGAGCCATTTACAATGTGTAGTCTTCAAGTCAGTTGCAGAGGCACAACAGTCTCTAAATGGTGCTAACGGCTCATCCCAAAGTAAGGCACCACACATCTTGCTCCATGAAAGTGTTTGGCTCCTCTGTTTAACCTTGGGGCAGAAATACCAGTAACACCAGTGCGAGCAAGGAAATGGGGGAGCGGGGTGGGAGGGACCTTGCACCCCCAGGTTTACCCTAGAGATCAGATCCTGTGCTCTCCAGACCCCCCCCCCCCCGACCCAACTTCACCTGGGGGATCAGGTCAACAGAGAACTGCACAGAGTATGTCTAGCCACCTGCTGAGATAGAATACTGGAAGTGAAGCTACTGCACAGGAGGATGTATGGCAGATCTCTAGCATTCTCTCTGTTCCCCACCTGCTGGTAGATGGAGATAACCCACAAGTCTC
This sequence comes from Microcaecilia unicolor, assembly GCF_901765095.1. NCBI lineage: Eukaryota > Metazoa > Chordata > Amphibia > Gymnophiona > Siphonopidae > Microcaecilia > Microcaecilia unicolor. The sequence continues at coordinate 48,423 of NW_021963301.1, read as the reverse complement.
TGGATTGATCAGAAATCTAAGCTGTCCCAGTAGGACTGTAACCCAGCCTGCCGCAAGTGCTCTTCCATCTCAGCCCTGGCCCAACCAGCCTCTGCTGCACCGCACTGCAGTTACCTTGACCTCCCCCCCCCCCCCCCCACCAGAAAGCCAGATTGTATAAGCAGTAAAAATACAGGTAAAAGTAACATAAATCATTTTCTTCTCTACTCTTAAATACAAAATTAAAAAAAGATACACACTTTTCCAAAAAAGCAAACATCCATGAGCAGCATGTCCCCCTCTCTTCTCCATCCCTTCCATCTCATGTACTCTAGTTGCCCTTTTCTCTTCTCCCCCCCCCCCATGGCTGTGTCCCCCTTACCCATTTTTTCCTTCCTCCCTGCACCCACACTCCACCCTTTATACAGACCTCTCCCTCTCATCCACGCTTGACTCCATTCATCCACCTCCCATCCACCCTTGAGTGCCCTCCCCTGAACGTACCTCAGTGCATCCTGGTGGTCTAGTGGCCTCTTCGGGGCAAGAAAGATCCCCACTCTTTCCTGCCCGCTGCTGCTGTTTCTTTAAAATGGTTGTCGAGACTTCAGGCGGTGGCCTCTCAAGACTTTTGCGGAAGTCTCAGCAGCCATTTTAAAGAAACGGTGGCAGTGAGAGGATTTGAGGCAGTGGGCGGGAAAGAGTGGGGATCTTTCCTGCCCTGAAGAAGCCACTAGACCATCAGGGTGTATTCAGGTATGCTCGTGAGGGCACCCTGAGGCTCGTGGGAGGGAAGGCAAAGCTTGGCTTGCCTGCAGTACAGTGGGAACCCCGCAGGACCTGGGTCCATGCCCGCGGGATTCCTGCTATCTCCGTTCCCGTGCAGCTCTCTAATTGAGACTAATGGAAAGGAAATTATCAGGTAAGAACTAATTTTTCCTTCTTTTGTTATAGGTATAGATTGATGTAACATTTGTTCTAAACGGACCCATAACTTTCGCCAGTATTCCATAATTATTGGGCTTTCCTACCAACAATGTATATAAGTACCTTCAGAGACTTTATATTTTGATAATAGACGACACACCTTACTGGTCCAAGTTGGGTGTGTGTATAAACATGCAACACTTTATAATGCATCTCATATAACTATATTCCTTCAGTTAGATCCTTGCTATTCTGAACCGCTTCCAAAAAGTCTGCTTCTATATAATCTGTTCTCATATCAGTTACCATTTTTAGACTGCGCATGAGAAGGGGGAGGCTCAGAATTTCTTTTATATACTCTGTACAATATCTACTAATCAACACTTTCATGACTCCCTCATGTGGCTTATTTATAGCATTTTATATGTTCAGCTGTCAGAGTAATCTTCAAAGTACCTATTCCTTTTCGTCCACCAGATCAGTCCAGACTGATGGATTATGCCCATCAATCAGCAGATGGAAACATAATCTAACAAGTTGCGAGCTTTGGCCTATGAGAGACAGTGTGCAGCTCTAGAAATCCAGTATACTCTGTAGCAGATGGTGATGGATGTGCAGGGCTGGTCTGATGAAGGTTCCTGGGCTCAGTTGGAGAACCAGTCACCCAGTGAAGTGGGGAGGTCCAAAGATAGGATCTGCAACTGGCTGCAGGTGGTTGTTGGGAATTTCCAGAGGAGTCTGGGTCCCTTCCCTGTCCACAGGGGACACCTGTGAAGGGATCCTGGCTTCTCTCTCTCTCCATAACCTCCAACCAATGGATGCTGGATGTTGTGAGGAGTGGATATATGCTAGTGTTCTCCTCTTTAGGAGATGCATTTATGGAGTCTCCCTAAGGGGCTTGGCAAAGTAGGCAGTCAGGTTTGCCACACTGGAGAAATTGTGTATGCTAGGAGACCAGTTTTGGGGCTGTTATTCCATGTAAGGTACCTTCTGACCCCAAAGAAAGAGGGGTCCTGTAAATTGGTCTTTCAAGGTGTTGCACTTCATGATAATGATCCTGCACTCGGTTATCACCGCAGTGCATACCAGGGAATTCCTCACAGTGTTGGATCTCAGAGGCCTACTTGCATATCCTGAGCTGGCCACCTCTCCAGAGGTATCTCCAGATTTGCTATTCTCAGGTGATATTTCAGTTTCAAGCCCTCCCCTTTGGGCTAGCCATGGCTCTGAGGATGTTTTCCAAAGTAATGATCATGGTAGTCCAGGCTTTCCACAGAGAGGGAATTTGATTTCATCCCTACTTGGACAATTGGTTTATCAGAGCCAGTTCACTGGAGTAGGGTTTCAAGCCACTGTCTGAGCAGTCCAGCTCTTACAGTCTCTTGGCTGGGTCATCAAATGTTGTGAAAAATAAGTTGTTTTCATCACAGCACATAGAGTAACCATGGGAAGAAGTATAGCTGGAAAAAAGAAGAGGTCCCAAGACAGAGCCCTGCGTTATACTAACTGATAGTAGGATAGAAGTGGAGCAGGATCCGCCAGAGTATACACTAAAAGTGCGATGGGGGAGAGAGAAGAAGAAAACCAAGAAAGAACTGAGCCCTGAAATCCGAGTGAGGACAGCGTATCGAGGAGTAGGCGGTGATCAACAGTGTCAAAAGCAGCGAATAGATCAAGAAGAAGATAGAATAGAGACCTTTGGATCTGGCCAGGAACATGTCATTGGAGACTTTAGCAAGGGCTATTTCAATTCAATGAAGAGGGCGAAAGCCAGATTGAAGTGGATCAAGAATAGCTTGAGATGAAAGAAAGTCAACACAAAAGCAGTGAACAGCACGTTCCAGTATCTTGGATAGGAAAGGGAGGAGGGAGATGGGGAGATAGTTATAAGGACAGATAGGGTCCAGTGAAGTTTTTTTGAGGATCGTTGTAACTGTGGTGTGTTTGAAGACATCAGGAACAGTTGCAGTGGAAAGTGAAAAATTGAGGATATGACAGATAGAAGGGATGACAGTAGGAAAGAGAGTGCTAAGTAGGTGGGTAGGAATAGGATCAGAGGAACAGGTCAGTTTGGAGGAGGAAAGAAAATGTGCAGTTTCCGCTTCAGTGATTGCAGAAAAGGAAGAAACGGAGGCAGGAGTTGAAGGAGGATTGAGAGAATGGACTAAAGGAGGAGAATTGGAGGTGACTTGGTTGATAATTCAAGTTTAATCTTGTGAACCTTATCATGAAAGTACTCAGCCAGAGTCTGGGGAGAAAGTGAAGGAGGAGTTGGAGGTGAAGGCACTTTGAGGAGAGAGTTCAGTGTGGCAAAGAAATGCTGAGGGAGAAGGGTTCAGTGTGGCAAAGAAATGCTGAGGGTTTGAGCGAAGAGAGTTTGTCAACTGGATGTAGTAGTCCTTTTTGGAAGTGAAAGAGCAGACTGGAAGGAGGTCAGCAAAAATTTGAAATGTATGAAGTCAGCATGGGATTTCAGCCAAAGGCGTTCGGCCGATCGGGCACAGGGACGTAAGTAGAGGATTCTAGAGGTCAGTCAAGGCTGCGGTTTTGGCCTTTGAGAGGGGCTCAAGGGCTATTCAGAGGAAGTCATCTCCATATTGTTGCATTCCAGAAACTGCTCCGTTTTTGCATATGTGAGGGGCTGGAGAGTCTTTGGGGCCTGGTGCAGGAAAAAAGGCTAGGGATCCATTTTGAACTTTGGTTGCCCTGATGTTGTCCTTTTTACAAGATGGCCTTGTGGTGAAATAGGGGGGGGGGGGGGTTCAAGCCTGTGAATTGCATTAATATTTTCATGCATTGTATTTCTCTTCTTTGGCCAGCAGATGGTGTTTGTTCTGTGTTTTAAAGCTGTTGCAGAGAAGGCTGTTTTCTTGTTCAGTTTAAGCCCTGTAGGAAGGTAACCTGCAGTGCCATTGGTCAGATACTTTCAAAGTTGGTTCTCTGGGCTCTGATTGAACCTGGAGTTCAAACTCTAGCAAGGAGGTACTGGATTTTCCCCACTCTCAGAAAGGGAGTACAGAGGGTAAGCATCTCTGCCCTGAGGCCCTGTTCAAGACCTGTGAGCAGTCATTTTCTTGAAACTACCCAGGTGTTGCCCAGGTAGTAACAAAGTGTTTAGACAGTTTAATGTTAATCCTTGTTTCAGTTACCTGTTATTGCTTGTTGTTTTTCCATCTAATTTATATCGTTCACTGTTCTGCTTTTCTGATAATAAACCCATTAGTTTATTATCTCAGTTGTCCTGCTCTGACTAAGAGAGAGTGTGGCCCCAGTGTCCTTAGAAATCACCAGGTAATAACTTGAGAGTGGGAGACTTGCCCAGAGGTAAGCAGGACCCAGTTGGTGGGAGGAGTGTGCTAGAATGTAAACCACACTGAATCCTGGAAAGGGGATATTAGTGATATACAAGAATTGATTTGATTTGATTAGTGTAGAGCACGTGCACAGGTGCCGGCAGACCTGAGCAGTGCTCCAGGTGGCCACAGATTAATCCCAGGTGGGTGCTAGGCGTTTTTGTGATAGGCCTGAAGAAAGGCTTGGCCCTGTTTTCCTTGTGAATAGTTTTTGTTATGCTTTAGGAGTAAGCTCAAGCAAGCCCCTTTAGAGTAGAGAGCTGCTCGGGAACGGGGATAGCGGGATTCCCGCTGGGATCCCCTCCATGTCTGCAGTGACCCAGCAGGGATGGATCCGGGTCCGCGGGAATCCTGTGGGGATGGACCTAGATCCTGTGGGATTCCCCTGGAAGTGCCTTCCCTCTCCTGAGCACAGGGTGCCCTCCGGTCACATACCTCGAGGTACCGTGGTGGTCTAGTGGCTTCTTTGGGGCAGCATTGATCCTCTCCTCTGTGCTCTTTTAACATGGCTGCTGAGACTTCCAGCGGCGGCCTCATGAGACTTCCACTGGGGTTTCAGCTTCCCACACCAGGTGAGATTGTTTTGCTACATCCTATCATTTCTGGACTGGTCTGGTGGATGAAAAGAAAAAATTTGGTCTTGCCTGCTAATTTTCTTTCCTGGAGTCCAGCCAAATAAGTTCAGAAGCACTCCCTTTCTGGTGTGCTATGGTTAAAATTTAAGGCAGCTCCTAGAGATGGGAATAACTAGTGAGGTAATTAAATTCGCCGATGACACAAAATTATTCAGGGTCGTCAAGTCGCAGGAGGAATGTGAACGATTACAGGAGGACCTTGCGAGACTGGGAGAATGGGCGTGCAAGTGGCAGATGAAGTTCAATGTTGACAAGTGCAAAGTGATGCATGTGGGTAAGAGGAACCCGAATTATAGCTACGTCTTGCAAGGTTCCGCGTTAGGAGTTACGGATCAAGAAAGGGATCTGGGTGTCGTCATCGATGATACGCTGAAACCTTCTGCTCAGTGTGCTGCTGCGGCTAGGAAAGCGAATAGAATGTTGGGTGTTATTAGGAAGGGTATGGAGTCCAGGTGTGCGGATGTTATAATGCCGTTGTATCGCTCCATGGTGCGACCGCACCTGGAGTATTGTGTTCAGTACTGGTCTCCGTATCTCAAAAAAGATATAGTAGAATTGGAAAAGGTACAGCGAAGGGCGACGAAAATGATAGTGGGGATGGGACGACTTTCCTATGAAGAGAGGCTGAGAAGACTAGGGCTTTTCAGCTTGGAGAAGAGACGGCTGAGGGGAGATATGATAGAAGTGTATAAATAATGAGTGGAATGGATCGGGTGGATGTGAAGCGACTGTTCACGCTATCCAAAAATACTAGGACTAGAGGGCATGAGTTGAAGCTACAGTGTGGTAAATTTAAAACGAATCGGAGAAAATTTTTCTTCACCCAACGTGTAATTAGACTCTGGAATTCGTTGCCGGAGAACGTGGTACGGGCGGTTAGCTTGACGGAGTTTAAAAAGGGGTTAGATAGATTCCTAAAGGACAAGTCCATAGACCGCTATTAAATGGACTTGGAAAAATTCCGCATTTTTAGGTATAACTTGTCTGGAATGTTTTTTACGTTTGGGGAGCGTGCTAGGTGCCCTTGACCTGGATTGGCCACTGTCGGTGACAGGATGCTGGGCTAGATGGACCTTTGGTCTTTCCCAGTATGGCACTACTTATGTACTTATGTACTTATTTCTGGTGTGCTGTGCTGGTCAGCATCCCTCCTTCTGCAGTGTTTTTGATGTGTGTGTGTGTGTGGGGGGGGGGGGGGGGGGGGGGGTTGATCTCATTCTCTGCTTTGTTACAAGATCTGCACAATGCCTCTTATAGGTTGAAGCTCACCCAGCTTGTTAGGCTCTGTCTCAATCTGCTGGTTGATGGGTATAACCTATCGGGTTTGGACTGGGCTGGTTGAGCTCAAGGAAAGAAAAATGAGTAGGTAAGACCAAATTTATCCCTAGTCAGCATGCTATTTTTTGGTTCTGTGTTTATAATAATAGATTTAGACTAGATTCTTCATTTATTAACGTCACTTTCTAGGGCTGTTGTCCTCTGCAGATTATTGGGGAACTTGGTGATGAAAAATAAGAAGGCACAGTTTGTGCTGACACAGAAAATGTTGCTTCTGCAGTATGGATATAAGGTAAGAACCTAAGACCTCACAGAAGCCTTCCCCTGCAGTGTGGATGTGTTGTAGCTTGATGCCTAAAGCCAAGAGGTGCTACCTTGTTATGCTTTCTTGAAAAGATGGCATTTTAAGGTTTTTGCCATGTCTTTTGCATGATGAACTGAAGCATCTAGCTCTGCTGTTTTCTCTTACTCCCAAACCCCCACCAATCTCATTCTCTTTTGAAGTACAGTAACAATTTTATGTGCTCTATTACAGACCACTGTGTTGCAAAGCCTTTTGGGATACCTGGCCCTTGACAGTAGTCGACGTCCTTTATTGATGCAGGTATATGGAAATTGTTGCTTTTGTTTGTATAACTCTGTGTTAAGTAGATTGTATATTACTCATACATTTGAAATAAGCATTTCTGTTTTATGTTCATCATTTTTGTTTTTGTGTTGGGCAAATTATTCAAAACTAGGAAAAAAATGCCCGTTTCTGAGCAGAATGAAACGGGCGCTAGCAAGGGGCCCCCTCCCTCCGTCCCTCAAAGCTACTTGCCTTGTTCGCCCTCCCTCCGTCCCTTGAAGCTACTTGCCTTGTTCGCTGTGGGCCGTTTCGGCCCTCGAGTGTCAATAGCTCCGCCCTCGACGTCATGACGTTTTGACGCGTCATGACGTTTTGACGCGAGGGCGGTGCAGACACTCCAGGGCACACCGGATATCTCGGGCGCCTCAACTTCCGTGGAGGCTTCAGAACGTTGGGGTTGCCTTTTATATATATAGATCATATTATATCACATGCTTTTCTACAACTACATTGCAATACCAGTTATATAACATAATCACAGTCGCATATTGCCCTGTTTCTTCCATTAAGACCTATCCTCCTCCTCTCCACACCACTGCCCCTCCCCTTTTCCATTCTCCCCTTCCTGGGTCATTGTTGCTGCTCATACTACCAAATTGTTTATCAAAGTGCTGAGTAAACATGACATCAAAGCATCGAGAAGGGTTCCCATTCCTTAGAAATTGCCTCACTGCCCTCCATGTTGCAGTGTAATTTTTTTCCATGAGTAAGCCATGTTGGTACCTCCAATAATAACAGTAGAGCAAGTGGCTGGTCCACTATCCAACATAAAAAAAGAAATAACATAGTAACATAGTGAATGGCGGCAGATAAAGACCTGAACGGTCCATCCAGTCTGCCCAACATTCACATTTGTTATCAAGTCATGATTATACAAACAATGAATGTGATATAAAATACTTGATCATTGTCTCTTTTTGGCATTTCTGGGACATAAACTGTAGAAGTCTGCCCAGTCCCTGTCCATAGGTTCCAATAACTGAAGTTGCTGTTGAAGCCCACTCCAGCCTATCCAAATCCAGCTTGTCATTTGCGGGACACAGATCGTAAAAGTCTGCATGGCTCTGTCCTCGCATTCCAAATTTCTGGTGTTTCCATTGAACCTCCATCCAGTCCTAAACTGGTTTGCCAAATACGGTACAAGCTTGCCCAGCGCCGGGCTTAGTTCTTAACAGCCAGAGTTGCCATTTAAGCGCCACTTGATCGCCAATGTATCGACAGCACTCCTGATCCTGATGCGACAGTCATTAAGGATCAGAAGTGCTGTCGATAGAAAAATGCCCCGCCGTATGGGACCCTGCAGCAACTGAGCGAAATGCTGGCCATCGTTGGCCTGGGGGCATGTGGAAAGATAGAACAATGTGACTTGATTTTTGTCCTGCATATTACAAGTGTGTAATATAATTTTGTACAAACCTGTATATAATATAATCATATTATATAAAAGTATATGTAATCCCCTGCCCCCAACTCCCCTCTAGGCTGAAGCGTAGATATATCAATCCTCAAAGGTACTACTGGCATTCATAAACAGAAAAAATTAGATCCAGGTTCAAAATGCAAAAAAAACTTTGAAAGCAATGTGAGTTTTATCTATGGTCTAGTTGTCCTGACTACCCAACAGTTTGAATCTGAATAAAGAAACCTAATGGGTAATAATAAAAATGAAAACAAAAAAGTCTGTATGGTTATGGTAGCTGCTACCAAGACAGAAAGGGCACCCACAATTTTTCAAATTTGAGTACCCTGCCATGTTTCTGAGCTGTCAACTTACTCATATAATAAGCCTCCTGGGCAAGAGTAGGGAGCGCTTGTTTGCCATCACTTCGCCACCTCATGGCAACCACCACTGTGCAAGGCAAAATTACTTTAACTATCTCTGATGGTGTCAAAGTTTGGGGCAGGTGTAAAGAAAAAGGATAGGTCTAGCCTCTGTTGGGAAGGCAAACATGCCTGACAGGGGCACAGTCCCACTAAATATGCATATAGATACCCTCCTGCCCATATGCTCACGTGAAGGGAGAAACTGGGCTATTTGGGCCAGTGACCTATATCATCTGTACAGGGATTTCACTCCATTTTCCACCAAATTCGCTGAGATGGAAAGTCAAAAGGTATTAGATTGTGGATTGATCTTGGTCAGTAAGTGTGAAATCCAAATCTTTCTGCCAATTGGAAATATACTTCAAATGTCATACAAACTAGATATCATTTTATATTGCCTAAAGCCTCTGTCCAACAATTCCTCAAAAGGAGTTGGAGCCCAATTAAGCCATTTGTATAAAACTTTTTTCTCTGTAGCAAATGTCGCATTTGTCAATGAAAAAAGAACTCTGTGTGTGGGATAAGATAACCAGCTTGCAAATCCTGAAAGGTACTTAGCCGTGCAGCAGAATATAGCTGCCCCAGTTGCTGTAAGCCAGTTTTAACCAAGGCTTTGCTTACTTCCTCAGGAGTCATGACTGTAAAGTTAGCACTGCTGACAGTAAATTACAATCCAAATGGGAACCACCACTTACTTCATGTGTTCTTTCTTCAGTCTAATTGTGTATTCCTTCAGCTCCCATCTCCTTTGCAAAGTCATTGCAACTACTATATATCTTTATAGACTTCAGTTTGCACTTCTTTCCATTTCATTCAGGCATTGGGCTGTATAGAACACCACTGCTTTGTCAGCCTGCTTCCACAGCTATACTATTATATCCCGAGGCACATTGTTTTCTTTCTGCAGCCCCAGGGCCTGATTTGCTCTGCTGAATCCCTTCCTTTGTGGACAGCAAAACCGCTTTGCTGCTAATATACCATTTCCTCACAGTACTGATCGCCTTTGCATTCTGTGACCCCGTTTGATTTTAAAATGATACCAAGCTTTTGTGTACTGGAGAGTTTGCATATGTGTCCATGCATGCTAGATGCAATCTCTGCCCACAAGTATTGAACCTGGAAATCTCTGTTCGGTGGGGCAGGTGCTGAAGGAACTCCTGGAGACTTGGGGCAGCAGCAGCGCAGTGAAGCACTCACCCATTGAGCAGCAGCTGTACATAAGCAAGGCAATTCTTATCTGTCTGTGTCATCTGAAGGAGGAAGAACTAGAGAGTCACAAGCAAGGTAAGGATGAATAGGACATATCTGCATTCTGCTCTAAGTGTAGATAGACCTCGTTTGTACATTTTGCCTTTACTACATATTTGCAGCATTTTGATTAAACAAAAATGATACTCTTACTGGAATGTAATAATTGTTTTACCATTAGGGTCTATTGCAGTTGCACACTGAATCCTGAGCTAACCAGTGTGCTGGCTTTAGTTGACCACAATGTTAATATAATGAGGTTCAAATCTACTAAAACTTGGATGAATAATATATTTTAGCAAATAAAACCGTATTGTGCTACCTCTTTGCTGTTGAATCTTTGGAACAGCAATACTGTTTCTGTGCAAGGGAAGAAGAGATTGTGAATTTATTTCATTTAATTTATAACTTGGCAGCTTAGTACCGTAGTAAATTTAGATGATGCAGGTAAAGACCAACTGGCCATTCCAATTTGCCCAATTATTTTAGTTTGTACTGTTAAGGATATATCCTGGCTACAAGATGGAGTTTTCTTATTGTATTTACCATAGCAATCTAGAACCGGTAGGTAGTCCAGCTTATTTTCGAAAGAGAAAGACGCCCATATTTCGACCCAAATTGGGAGATGGGCGCCTTTCTCTCATGGGCGCCCAAATCGGTATAATCGAAAGTCGATTTTGGGCGCCTCCAACTGCAGTCTGTCGTGGGAACGAACAAAGTTGACGGGGGCGTGTCAGAGGCGTGGTGAAGGCGGGACTGGAGCGTGTTTATCGGCCCAGGAGAGCTGGGTGCTCTTGGCCGATAATGGAAAAAAGAAGGGCGGCAGTAGCGAGAATTTGGGCCGAAATTTTTTTTTACCCTTTTTTTTCACGAACAAGTCCACGAAAAGTGCCCCAACTGCCCAGATGACCACTGGAGGGAATTGGGGATGACCTCCCCTGACTCCCCCAGTGGTCACTAACCCCCTCCCACCAAAAAAAAAAAGAACTTTAAAAACTTTTTTTTGCCAGCCTGTATGCCAGCCTCAAATGTCATACCCAGCTCCATCACAGCAGTATGCAGGTCCCTGGAGCAGTTGTTAGTGGGTGCAGTGGACTTCAGGCAGGTGGACCCAGGCCCCCCCCCCTTACCTGTTACACTTGTGTTGTTAAATGGGAGCCCTCCAAACTGCCCCCCAAACCCACTGTACCCACATCTAGGTGCCCCCCTTCATAAGTGCTATGGTAGTGGTGTAGAGTTGTGGGCAGTGGGTTTTGGGGGATTTTGGGGGGCTCAGCACCCAAGGGAAGGGAGCTGTGGACTTGGGAGGTATTTTAATTTTTTTTTTAAATGCCCCCTAGGGTGCCTGGTTGGTGTCCTGGCATGTGAGGGGGACCAGTGCACTACGAATCCTGGCCCCTCCCACGACCAAATGCCTTGGAGTTGTTCGTTTTTGAGCTGGGTGGCTTCGGTTTCCATTATCGCTGAAAACCGATATGGCCCAGCTCAAATTCGCCCAAATTTGATGCATTTGCCCGGCACCAACCGTATTATCGAAACAAAAGATGGACGCCCATCTTTTTCGAAAATACGGTCTGTCCCGCCCCTTCGCGGACCCGTCCTCGGAGATAGTCGCCCATGGAGATGGGCGTCCGCGTTCGATTATCCCCCTCTATGTCTGTCAACCAGCAGATGGGAGACAGAGCCAATCAAATTTGAGCTATGCCCTACATAGGGCATTGTGTAGGCAGGCAGAACCTTTCAGTACTGCTCTGTCTTCAGCAGATGGTTGACAAACATTCTGTGCAGACATTCTGGACTGCCCTGCTCCTGGCCTCATTGGAAAACTGAGTTTTCAGTTGAGCTGGGGGACTTAAAGTGTCAGAATCCCTCTTTGGACTATGCTTGAAGGGATACCCAAAGGTGTCTCTTTTTCTTCCCCCCTCCCCCCTGTTTTTCCTCAGGCACTCAAAGAGTTTGGGATTGCTTGCATTTCCTCTCTCTGTCCTCCCCTTCTTCTGGAACTCTCTCTATATATAAAGTAGACGCGTGTGTTGTTTGTCTGTGTCCGAACTCCTCCAGCCCCCGAAGAGCTACACACCCGGCATGCAGACTATTAGCGAAGTAAATTTTAAAACAAATCGGGGAAAATATTTCTTCACTCAACATGTAATTAAACTCTGGAATTCTTTGCCAGAGAATGTAGTAAAAGCAGTTAATGGGGTTTGAATAGCTTCCTAAAATAAAAGTCCATAAGCCATTATTAAAATGGGCTTGGGGAAAATCCACTGCTTATTTCTAGGATAAGCAGCATAAAATGTATTGTACTGGGTACTTGTAACCCAGGTTGTCCACTGTTGGAAACAGGATGCTGGTCTTGATGGACCTTTGGTCTGTCCCAGTGTGGCAATACTTTTGTTCTTATGTTCTTAATTTACAAGGGGCAGTTTTTTCTTACAACTCAATGAACGAATATGAAGAGTCTCCTCAATTGAGCATTGACAAGATGAACATTGTCTGCAAATCATGTTGTGCACTAAATGTTAAGGCAGAACCCTCTTGTATGTGTTATTCAGGAGGTAAAGTAAGGCTTCCTTTACTAAATGCTCCTCCAGAACCACTAAAATACTTATCCAATGGCTGTACTTCAGCTGCAATGCATGACCTCATTTGGGGCACATTAAATCAAGAAGGTGGTTTTATGCCTACTTTCAAGGTTGAGGGCCAGATTTATCACAGTGCAGGATCATTATTACCATTACCTAATGAAAGGCATGAATTTCTACAAATCTATTTTATGGACAGTGAAAATCTTGAAGCTGAACGTTGTGTCATTATGCCTGGTGTAGATTATAACACTATATGATCTACAACAATTGTTGCATGACAATAACAACTATGTTCAAAGTTTTAAAACAGTTTTAGAAGCAATGCCTGATGATGAATACCATGTTGTAATTCATGCTCACAAAACTACAAGTGGTCACCCTAAAGCTTGATATAATGTGCCCATGGTAAATGAAGTTAAGAGCACATTCAACCAAAAATATGGTGAATTCTTGGAGACAGTTTCAGTATGGGGAAGGTCCCCCAGTGTGGGGTCTACAGGGGCTTCTGGATTTGTTCTTCTTGGGGACAGAGAAAGCTAGCATTAACATAAAAAATAAACCCCAAAATTACTTGCTCTAGATCTCTTGACCACATGCAAAGGTATTTAATGTATGATATTCTTTCACTATATTTAAATACTTTTGCACGTGGTCAAGAGATCTAGAGCAAGAGTATTTTTTGAAGTCACTTTTTTTGGACATAGTCTTGTGCGGGTGATATTTTTGGGTCACCTTTTAGTGCCACAGATTATTGCAGATACATGGTGCGTGGCAACCCTAGATCAAATATAGGAAGAAGAGAAAAATTAACTTTGGGTAATGAATGATATCCTACAGATGGTGAAGATTCTATGACTGGCTGTTTGCTTATATCCTTAGCCATGTGGAGTGGTATATCTGGGCAGACTAAATGGTCTTGGTCTGCTTTATCTATTTGAGCACACCTTATGAGGGGGGTTGACTTTCTAATATGACATTGTTTTACCATTTTTAGATTGCTGTACGTTTTAATTTTTTTTTTTTTTTAATGTCTTGTATTGGGTGGGTTTTATACTGTGTAATTTTAGGCATTGTATATGCATTGTCAATGACTAATCTACTCTGAAGTATATGTTTCTGCATTTAATGAGAGTAAACGTAAGGACCATACTCTGATCTGTAGAGAGAGGTCCATAGATTGTGCAAATCATACCTAATTTGAACAAATGCTGAAGACATACCTGCATACAGAGAGTTGGTTGAATTAATACAGGTCCGAAACCTGAGCGCTAACGGCAAGGTTTTACCTATTGCCTTATCTATTAATCAGATCATATACCTATCTCACAAATGCCAAACAAAACAATAACATTTTCATAATGGTCTAGGAAAAGTTTTTCATTCTGTTAAACAAGGTACATCAGTGTGCATGTGTTTCTCTGTGTATGATGCTCTGTATCTGTTTAGTTTTATGATTCTGTTCTGGCTGCAGCATATGAGCAGTGGCAGATGAGAATACCTTTGTTCTGTATTCAGCTGGACAGCTGATCTTATGCTCCACTTCTGTGCTTTCAGAACTCCTAAGCTACTTGATGGCAGGGGTGCAGTGCCACCTAGACAGTAATCTGCTCCAGGTTCGACGGCTTGGAATGATCGTAGCAGAGGGCATCAGTTCCTGCATCAGTCTTGATGGCTCATGCCTTAAGTTTCAAGTAAGATTCTGTGAGTTTCTCTAAGCTCTGATATGCACCTAACTGTAATGAGCAACTTCCTCACCAGCCGTTGCTGCAACATTTTTGGCATAACATCTTTGTTGTCTGCTAGAGAAAGGGGTAGTAGAACATGACTTAGCTTTTAAAGGTGTGCAGTGTAGCAAAGCACAGGAATGAAGGGGGAGGTGCTGTTGCTGGGGGATTTCAGCCTGTCGAATGTGGATTGGAAGGTCCCATCTGCAGAATCAGGAAGAAGTAGAAAGATTATGGATGCTTTTCAAAGTGCACTGCTGAGACAAATGGTGACAGAACCCACGAGGGGAGGGGTGACTCTAGATCTTGTGCTCACAAATGGAGATAGTGTGTCCATCATCATTTTTCAGATGACACCAAGATTTGCAACAGAGTGGACTCCCTGGAGTGAGTGGACAACATGAGAAGAGAGCTACAAAAATTAGAAGAATGGTCGAATGTTTGGCAGTTGAAATTTAATGCGAAGAAGTGCAAAATGTTGCACTTGGGGTGTAGAAATCAGTGTATGCTAGGGGGTAAGAGACCTTGGGGTGATAGTGTCTGAGGATCTCAAGGTGGTGAAGCAGTGTTACAAGGCGGTGGCTGTTACCTTACGAATGCTAGGCTGCATAGAGAGAGGCATAATCAGTAGAAGAAAGGTGTTGATGCCTCTGTACAAGTCATTGGTGAGGCCCCATGTGGAGTATTGTATCCAGTTTTGGAGGCTGTATCTCCTTCAAGTACATGAAAAGACTCAAGGCAGTTCAGAGAAAGGCAGAAAAACGATATAGGGTTTGTGCTACAAGACCTAGCAGAAGAGACTGGAAGACTTGAATATGTATGTGCTAGAGAAAGAGGTGATACGATAGACATTTAAGTACTTGAAAGGTATTAATATTCAAACAAACCTCTTCCAGAAATGTAGGGGCGGTAGAACTAGAGGACATGAATGGAGGTTGCAGGGAGGTAGACTTAGGAGTAACATCAGGAAATACTTTTTCACAGAGAGGGTAGTAGACACCTGGAACACCCTTCCAGGAGAGGTGGCAGAGTCAAAAACAGTGAGTGAAGGAGGAAGTGACGTCACGCTCCGCAATGGCAGCTTGAAAGCGGAGCTCCCGATAGCCAGCTTAAAAAGGAGATAAAAATATTGCTGTCTGAGCCCTCGGGTGGATTTTAAAAGCACTGGCAGCGAGAAGAAAGGTCGCGGACCTAACGATGTCGAATTCCAAGCTTAAAACGATGAATCTAAACGCCTTCGCGTTTCGGCAGCGAGAACAGGCGCCAGATACACAGGCCGCGGAAAAAGGCGCGAGCATGAGCGCCATGAGGCCATGCTCGCCGGCGGACCCTAAAGACAATGGCGAAGAAGGAGATGGTGACATGCAGCCTGATAAATGGGACCAGCTGCGAACATGGTTCCAGGATATAAAATCGGAGATGAAAGAAATGCGCAGAGAATTTGCACAGTTGGGGGCAGACCTGCGGGGAGAGATAAAAGAGCTGGGAAACAGAGTCAATGAGACTGAGGCTGGCCTAGAGGAACATGCGGACTCTATAAATGCGATTGAGAGGCAATTGCTTCTCACTGACAAGGTGGAAGACCTTGAGAACAGGAGCCGACGGGCAAACATTAGGATAAGGGGCCTCCCTGAAATACTGGAGTATAATAAAAGTGAGCAAGTGGTTCAGGCATTGGCAGCCTACCTTCTATCCACGCCGGAACAGGTTGTGGCCCCCGAATCCATCCGAATAGAGCGAGCACACCGGGCGTTGGGCTCGCGTAAAGCTAATGTGCCCAAGGATATTGTGGCATGTTTCACAGAATTTAAGACTAAAGAGGAGGTCATGCATAAGGCGAGGGCGAACGGGCCTATTATCTGGGAAACATACCCTATAGAATTATTTCACGATATATCAGCTACAACACTTAAGCGCAGAAAAGCATTACGCCCGCTGACAGAACGCCTGTGAGCAGATGGCATTAAATATAAATGGCAGCACCCGTTTGCCCTAGTATTCTATCGGGAAGGCAAACAGCGAAGAGTAACATCGATCGATGAGGCCCAAGAATATATGGATCCGGAGTCATCGGCGGAAACAGGTCGATCACAAACACCAAAGGACCCATCAAAGAGCCATAAATCCAAATGGCAGTGGTCTCCCAGGGGCGTGGACGCCTGAGACGGCAAATATCAGGACATACAACTATAGTGGAAAAGGCCACGTGAGCTAGAGTTTCCCTATGGATTACAAAGATTGCAACTTTTCCTGTTTGGATGTATAGCGGAAACGATGAGAGGATTACTTTGACTATCAGTTAGAGGGCCAGACATATTCAGCAAGCTGGCGAAGATGTCGGGACATTGAGTCATAACTCCAAAGACATGTCCCATCGGGTGAGAGGGACATGTTGGTTATGGTTTAAGGTTGGGTGGGGAGGGGGGAAGGGGATAGGGAGGAGGGGGGGAGACTAAGTGGTGGTTGTATCACATCATGTATGATTAGAAATGGCAGATAAAGTGATCACATGTGTAACTATGAATGTGAGGGGGCTTAATTCGCCTATGAAACGCAAATTAATGTTTAAAGAGATGCAGCGCCTAAAAGCGGATTTATTTCTCTTACAAGAGACACATCTTAAAAAATGCTATGAGAAGTTAGTATATCATAAGTGCTACCCTATAATGTGTTTCTCATCTTGTGCAGCCACCCCAAAAAAGAGAGGGGTGATGATAGCATTAGCTGGGACACACCCTTGGCAGGTGCTAAAGAATATAACTGACAAAGAGGGTAGGTTTCTATTGATGGTGGTCTCCCTATACAATGTCCAATACACTATACTTAACGTATATGCCCCAAATCAGGGACAAGGCCCACATATAGAGCAGATAGAGCAGGCTTTGCAGCGACATCAACAGGGTCTATTGCTAGTAGGGGGAGACTTCAATGTGACTATACACCCGCCACTAGACAATTCCACGGGCCAAGCTCCATATGCTAAAGCTGATAGGAAATTGTTAAAAGGCTTTATGACCCGATGGGGACTGATAGATCTATGGAGGGCGAATCAGGGGCCTAAGAAAGACTACACATACTATTCATCCAAATATCACTCCTATTCTACAATAGACTGCTGGCTGGGTGATGGGGCACTGGCAAATAAAGTACAGAAGCTATCTATTGAACCACGAACATGGTCTGACCACTCTCCAGTGATATTAGTAATTCGAGCTGGTTCCAAATTTATAGGCCCCAGATATTGGAGACTGGATGAGGCTATCCTACATGACACGAAGAATGTTCCAGTGATAGAAAAATATATTGTAGAATATCTTGAATACAATGATGTGGGAGAAATCCATCCGGCCAGTCTGTGGGAGGGTCTTAAAGTTGTGATTCGTGGGCACTTGATTGCGTTGCGGGCCCACATTACTAAAACCCGCACAGAACAGGAGAATAACCTTAGGGAGGAATTGCGGAGAATAGAGCAGGAGCATAAAGAGAAGCCAGCGGACACTAAAGGGCTGGGGAAACTGCACCAGTTGAGATTAAAGCTTAACGAACTTCAATTAGCAGACCTAGCCACACAATTACAAAAGGTGCAGCAAGAACACTTTGAATTTGGAGACAAGGCGGGTAGGTTGCTGGCTAATAAGCTTAAAAAGCAGGCTCAGCGTAACTACATTGGGGGAATTCAGACAGAGCAAATTCAGGAAACCTTTCTAGATTATTATAAGACACTGTATGAGGCAGAACAGACATCAGAAACAGCAGTAATCGAGCAATATCTACAGGAAGTGGATATTCCCCAAATAGGACGCAGAGAATCTGAATCTCTATCTGCCCCCATAACGCTCGAGGATGTCAACTGGGCGATAGCGGACCTCACGAATGGCAAGGCTCCAGGCCCTGATGGATTTCCCACAAAATTTTACAAATTGTTTGCGAAACACCTGGCTCCAGTGCTGTTACAACTATTTAATGCGCTAGAAGGTGCCCAGGAACTCCCTCCTTCGTGGAGATTAGCAGGAGTGACTCTAATAGCAAAACCAGGGAAAGATCCCCAGCTCTGTAGCTCCTATAGGCCGATCTCACTCCTCAATGTGGATTATAAAATCTTTACAAAAATATTAGCCCGTAGATTACAAGAACAAATGCCGCACATAATACACGCAGATCAGGCGGGATTTATAACTGGACGTCAAACATTCGATAATATTAGATGTCTAATACATGTGATCCAACAAGTGAGAGATGATCAGACACCAGCGGTCCTGCTTTCAATTGATGCTGAGAGCGTTTGATCGCGTGAACTGGACATTTTTATTTGCGGTGTTACGGCGAGTAGGTATTACAGGGAGATACTTAGGCTGGCTCCAACTCCTATACAAAGGCCCTTTAGCCACATTAAAAATTAATGGAGCATATACTAAAATGTTTAACCTGGGGCGAGGGACCCGGCAGGGATGTGCGGTATCTCCGCTCCTTTTTGCTTTATATATAGAGCCACTGGCCTGTCTGGTGAGGAAAGATAAGGAGGTTAGAGGGATAGTGAGAGGGTGGCGAGAACATAAACTTATGCTTTTTGCTGATGATATTTTATTGATGTTAGCACAACCTGAAATTTCAGTAACTAGGGTAATAGAACATATGACACACTATGGACAATTATCCGGGTTTAAACCAAATCTAGCCAAATCTGTATTTCTTAATCTTACAGTTGCACCAGGAGATCTGCCGGGTTTTCGTGCAGCTTTCCCATTTGTTTGGGCGCAAAAATCCATTAGGTATCTGGGCATACAGATAACACCAAAGGTGGAGGATCTTTTTCTTGCTAATTTCCCTGGTAAGACAGAGGAGTTATTTAAAGAACTTGATGGCTGGGAAGGCCTTAATATCTCTTGGAAGGGCCGCATACACGCTGTTAAGATGATGCTGCTTCCCAAATTACTATATCTCTTTCTGGCGCTACCTCTCCCAATCCCGGCCTCCTTCTTTGTAAAGCTAAATCGCAAAATCTTTGCGTATGTCTGGAGGAAGCGCCCACCGAGGGTGCGACGAGCGATGATGTACCAACCCTATAAGCGAGGAGGCATGGGAGTTCCCAATTTTTTTCCTTTATTATCAAGCAGCCCAACTAAGAGTATTGGCGGAGTGGACCCCCGGGGCCTCAAAGAAATGTCTGCATTGGGAGAGGGCGTGGCTACATTTGCGTGAGATTGAAGATATACTATGGATACCAGGGGGAGAACTAGCACATATCATAAAACAGATGCCTCTAGCTTTGAAACACCCGCTTATGACATGGTATCAGATTAGAAAACAAATGTTTCTGGAGAGGAACTATTATAGATAATCAGCGATCAGATGGGCGAAGGGATTCCCAATGGGAGGGTCAGAGAAGGTATTTGACACATGGGCTAAAGCGGGATTGCGTACATTGGGACAGGTTTGGAAGGAGGGAGAGTGGGTTAGCTTTGCAAATCTGTAAGAGGAGTATGGATTGGAAGAAAGGGATCTGGCCTACTACTGCTGCCTTCGGAACTTTGTTAAGAGGCGCGCGCAAGAAGAGTTAGAGCTAGCTGAAACAGCCCTAGAATTAGCAATATGCAAGGGGGGTGGAAAGGGTAGTATTACTCGTATCTATCTAGCCCTATTGGGCCATACAGACCCTCAGATATTATATCATGCGAGATGGGAAAAGGCGCTGCAATACTCTTATCCTAGGGAAGTGTGGGTGAAGAATTATAAATACTTGCTCAGATCTTCTTTAGCACAATCAGTAAATGAAAATGGGTTTAAAATGTTGTATTGGTGGTACTACATCCCCGTTAAACTACAAAAAATATATCCGGGACTGATGGGACAATGCTGGCGGGAGTGTGGTCAAAGGGGCACATTCCTTCATATATGGTGGGAATGCCCGAAAGCAAAAGTATACTGGGTGAAAGTGGTGGAATTGGTCAATAAAGTAATCCAAAAGCCTTACCCAAATATGGCAGAACAATGCCTACTCCACTTCCGGCCGATATCAATCCCTAGCTGGCAACATAGACTAGCGACCCAATACTTTGCAGCGGCCAAAATTGCATTAGCCAGGGCGTGGAAACAAGTGGAAATGCCAACATTGCAGATGGTGACGCAGAAAGTGGATTTCCTTTACCAAATGTCAAAGCTAACGGCACTACGAAGAGGGACTATGTTGACCTTCACGAAAATATGGACGCTATATGAACAATTACAAGCGCAAGATCAATCACCAACGGTCTAGGGGGAGGGAATATACAATGTTGGGGAATGGGGGGATTAACTGTGTAATAGCTATATGACTTTGTTTAGATGTCAATGTATTTTGAATGGTTAACAATAAAAAGTTGTTAAAAAAACAAAACAGTGAGTGAATTAAAAGATGCATGAGATAGACACAGGAGATGCCTAAATAGAAAGAGAATGGAAACACAATATGGCTGTTGAGGTGTTATCTTGGACAAGAGTAGTGGGAACTGAGGCCAGTGCCAGTCAGACTTCTGTGCTTTGTGTTATGCAAATGGCAAAAGACAGAAGGAAGATTAGCCAAATCCAAGATTGGGGAACCGAGGCCGATACCAGACAGATTTCTACAGTCTGTGTCCCACAAATGGCAAAAAACAGGTGAAGCTTTAATTTGGATAAGCATGAAAGTGTTGCAGGTGGGCTTTGGAAGGGTAGAACAGGGAGCCAAGAGACAACGTCATAGAAGAGAAGTTGAATAGGGAGTTGGAGTTCCAGTGGAGTAGTGATATTGTTACTGGAATTGCTAGAGCACCTCAGGTGTTGATTAATACTCATCTGATGGAAACGCACTGTAAGACAATCCTGAGACCATATGTTGCGCCTAGTAATGCATTTCAGGCAGACTGCGATTTCGGATCAGTGTGTTAAATGTTTAGGGGTCCACAGTGCTCTAGGGTGTATGTTCAGGGAATGCCTGCAAATTTAGGAATAATTGTATGAAGGTCCAGACATACTGGAGGCGGGTAGTCAGATAGATGATTAAGCTTGATCTTGCATGGGATCTTGTAAGATGACCCATGGAGACTAGGATTTAAGGGGAGAGGGGTTAAAAGTTTTGTTAGTAAGCATATCTACTGGGGCAGAAGGGGATTCTCTTGATGTAGAAGGGGCCAGTGTCATTGTCTTTTTATAGTTGGCAGAGCGCTCTTCACAGTCTGATACAGATGGAGAAACTGGAGTGCCCAGAGTTCTGCTTGATATGCACAATTCATAGGGGGTTGGGAAGTCTGCATCCAGTTTTGTGAAGCAGAGATTCAAAGCCTTGTTCTAAATTTTAGTTTATTTCATTCCATGTGGTCTCTGATGGTGTGTTGGGGATGACTGCCAGAGATAGTCAGGGAGGGAGGGGGTTCATAAAATGGGGAAAATGTATAAGTTTCATCTCTTGCTGTGTTGGCTTATGGGACCAGTGCATCAAAGAAACAGTGATATACTGGCCAAATGTTTATTTGGTATGCTTTAATAAAGAGATTTGAGCATACTTTTGAAAGTAACTGCATGAATCACATTGAATATCAAGGTCAATGTGTTCTATAATGGAGCTCTTCTGAGATGCTTAAATGTAACTATTGTTTGTTCTGGGATCATAGTATGAAGAAGATGAGCAGAGCAGAGAACTGCTTTCACTTTTGACACCCGCAGTCCAGACAGTTAACCCCCAACCTCCAAAAAACGGGTAAGCAGCTTCCTTCATCCCTGTTAGCTCGCACTTAAATGCTGGAAACCCAGTTCTTCAGCAGTTAACCCCATACGGATCTTGCATTTTAACTTGGTTCTGTTTTTACCCTGTCAATTGTGGCAAGCTCCTTCCTAACTCCCCCCTTCCTTTAGCTCCTATTCTTTTACATCAGACTTGGGACCCCCTCAATTAGGTGCTCCCTTGAGACACTTCCTCACACAGCACTGTAGTATGCCACCTGTTGTTGTGAATGCTGCCTCTGCAGTATTGCTAGCCAAAGCAACAGCCACCTTATTCATATTGAACATGCTCATTATTCTACATGTCTTTTCCATCTTTTCTTTGAACATCAGCCCAAGGACAGTAACCTTATTATACTGCAAAGACTTATCTGCATTGATGTTTCCTGTAGAAGAATTGATTGTTCTACAAGTGGAAAAGCAAAATCCCAAGACCCTCCCAGACTTTTACTCTTGGTTTGTGTGTCATTCTTGTCACTCACTATAGGACAGACAGCAGGCTGTGTCATACTTCAGGTGCAGCATCTCCAGTGGATATGGAGGTCCGCCCTACAGCACAGGACCTGGAGTCAGACTCTGAGCTTGACAGGTACATACTAAAATAAAACGTCTGAGCAACAACTAGTGCATAGCTTATGTTTTAATGGGTGGGAAGCCAAAGGGAGAGCTAGAGAGTTGGACTTTCACTGGTGCTCTCTCAACTGAAACAAGGCTTGAAATGGGGGTGGGGAGAAAGTTATGCCAGTTCTGTTCTTACTGCCATCGGTTTCTGGCTATTTCCTTTGTTTCTTTCATAATGCATTGATTGTATGATTAAAAATCGGGGAGAATGCTGATGATGCCCTGTTCTGTGTTGACCCATTGCTGTATAAAGAACCTGTAGTTTGCTTATTGTTAGGCATCTGCTTCTTATGGGTAAGAGAACAGCCTTGAAAGTGCTCACAAACTAGTAAGGCTACTTCTTGAGATCAGCATTTAATGTGGCTCTTGGGTGAATTGCATTTTATGACATGGAAAGTTACTGTATTATCAAGTCCTATTACTAGGAGGGAAGGTAATGTGAGTAAAACTAACCAGTAATTCTGTACTAAAGGGGAAGAGGTTTGATAGAGTGGAGGAATAGCCTACTCCTTGGGCATGTCACTTAACCCTCTATTGCCTCAGGTACAAACTCAGACTGTAAACCATCCAGAGGTATACCTACTGTACTTGAATATAACTCACCTTCAACTACTCCTGAAAAGGCATCAAGTAGATGTACTGATTTCTTAAAAAAATAAAAATAGAGACTTGGTGTGAGATCTTTTTCAAGGAACAGCCTAAGAGGTGGGTCATTTGAGTTTTGAGACCACACAGATCTCTTTTTCAGATGCTTTAGCTTAAATGCTCATGCACTACAACCTGTTGAAATGGTATTTTCCTTGTCATCAAGCAGATGAATCCATTACGTATGGGTTGTGTCCTTCAACCAGCAGGGGGAGATAGAGAACACTGAAAAACCATAGTGCCTCATGGCCAGCTAGCTCCATCTGCCTCTTCAGTATTCTCTATCTTCCCAGCAGGGTGGTTGCAGCTTTTTCAGCTCCTTCCAAATTCTGCCTGTGCTTTGCCAGTGGAAGCAGGGGTGTGGAGGCTATTGCAGCTTCACTTTAAAGGCACATAGGTTAGCCCTTTCCCTGCCTTACCCATCCTCCCATGTGGATGTAGGCATATTAGTTGGCTTTTCCCTGCCTTTTCCCACACTTTCCTTAGTGGATTCAGGCACATTGGTTCGCCTTTCCCTGCCTTTCCCACTCTTCTGTACCTCTGAAGTTGATTTGATTGCCTCTTTTGCTGTTGCCTCTACTTTCCTCACAGCATTAAAAAAAAAAAAAAAAAGTTGTGTCATGCTTTGGCACTGCGACCTCAGAAAAGAGGTTTTCTTCTGATTCTACAGTGTGACCGGAGCTCTGATACTTGGTCCAGCGAGGTAAGAGTGTTTTCTAGCTCCTCCTGGATCCGGATGATTCTTCCGCGGTGAGGATTTTTCACCGTGATGAGCTGCCAGCGCTTATTTCTGATGCCTTACAGGTCCTCTCTATTGAAGATCCTGGGAGTGGCGTAGCCTCCTCTGGAAATTTGAGGATGGCAAGTACCAAAAAGCCTGCTCGAGCCTTTCCTTTGCATGACTCCATCCAAGAGCTTATTTCAGCTCAATAGGCTGACCCCGAGGGACCTTTGAAAGTTGCCAGGGCAATGGGGCAATTATACCCTCAAAGTGAGGAACATTTGGCTCGCTTTGCTGTGCCTAAAGTGGATGCCCTGGTCACGGCTGTGACAAAAAGGACTACCCTCCCTGTTGAGGGAGGAGTTGCCCTGAAGGATATGCAAGACCGAAGTCTGGAAGCAGCGCTGAAACGGTCTTTTGAAATTTCAGGTCTTACTATTCGGGCGTCTGCATGCAGCTGCTATGCTGCTAGAGCCTGTCTGGCATGGTTGCAACAGGCAGTGGAGCAGCCCAGTGATGGAGCGGAGCCCTTTTCTGAGGTGGCTCCGTGTATGGAGTCGGCCTTGTCCTTTTTGGCTGATGCCCTTTATGATGTGGTCAGAGCTTCGGCTAAACAGATGGCAGTAGCAGTGACGGCTCGCCGTCTCCTTTGGCTACGGCATTGGGAGGCGGACATGGCCTCTAAGCAAAGGTTGGTGAAGTTGCCCTTTCAAGGCCTTCTCCTGTTTGGTGAGGAGTTGGAGAAAATTGTGAAGGGCCTGGGGGATGCCAAACCCCAGCGCTTACCCGAGGATAGGCCTCGGCCTCGCTCCAAGGGTCAGGCGGTTCCCTCCTGTTATAGCCCTCGCTTCCGTGAAGCTAGAAGGTACTGCCCGGGGCGTTCTGCTGGGTTTACTTCAGCAGAAGAACTCCTTTCGCTCGGACAAGCGCTCTGCAGCGACGGGCTCAAGGCCTGGAGTTCATGGGCGACCCTCTCAATGATGGTGCGCCGGCCCCCTCCTCGTTTCCTGCAATAGGAGGATGACCTTCCCTCTTTCTCGAGGAGTGGGTCAAGATTTCCTCGGATCAGTGGATTCCGGACCTGATCAGAGATGGCTATCAAATAGAATTCAATGCCCCGGTAAGAGACGTGTTTGTGGAGTCCCGATGCGGCTCTGCCGTCAAGCGGGCAGCGGTAGAGGAGACCTTGCAAGGCTTGATTCGTTTAGGGGTGGTGTCCCCGGTGCCTCCCACCGAGCACGGCTCTGGCCGTTACTCCATTTACTTTGTGGTGCCGCGAAAAGGTGGGTCTTTTCGGCCCATTCTGGACTTAAAAGAAGTAAACAAGTCCCTAAGAGTTCGGCATTTTCACATGGAAACCCTGCGCTCCGTCATTGCGGCGGTTCAGCCAGGAGAGTTTCTCACGTCTCTGAACCTGAAAGAAGCTTACTTGCACATACCAATTTGGCCCCCACACCAGAAATTTCTGCGGTTTGCAGTGATGGGAAAACATTTCCAGTTTCGGGCCTTGTCTTTTGGCCTCGCCACAGCTCCCCGCACCTTTTCCAAGGTAATGGTGGTAGTAGCTGCTTTTCTCCGGCGAGAGGGTATCCGGGTTCACCCGTACCTAGACGACTGACTCATCAGAGCGGACTCTGCAACAGAGAGTCATCAAGCAACAGCCAGAGTGGTATTAGTACTTCAATCTCTGGGCTGGGTCGTCAACTTAGCCAAAAGTCACCTGACCCCCTCGCAATCTCTAGAATATTTGGGGGCCCGGTTCGACACAGCCTCGGGATAAGTATTCCTACCCGAGCAAAGGCGGTGCAAGCTTCAGAATCAGGGCTGTCTGCTCCTGAGAATGCCTCGCCCGCGAGCTTGGGACATTGTCCAGCTGTTGGATTTGATGATGGCCACCTTGGAAGTGGTGCCCTGGGCGAGAGCGCACCTGAGGCCTCTGCAGTATTCCCTGCTTCAACGGGGTATCCAGTATCTCAGGACTATCAATGCAGACTCACATGGCTCCCTGCAGCCCGGCTCAGTATGGAGTGGTGGCTCTCAGACAGCATGCTGCGGCGAGGAATGCCACTGGCGGTCCCCGATTGGTGCCTAGTGGTAACAGATGCCAGCCTGCAGGGCTGGGGCGCACATTGCCGGGGAAAGCATGCCCAGGGTCTCTGGACACCTGACGAGTCGGAGTGGTCCATCAACCGCCTAGAGTTGAAAGCGGTGTTCCAGGCGCTTCTGGCCTTTCAAGGGACCCTGGAGGGATTGGCTGTCAGAGTTCTGTTGGACAACACGACAGCAGTGGCCTACATAAATCGACAGGGCGGTATGCAGTGCAGAGCACTAGCCGCGCAAGCCGAACAGATTAGCCACTGGGCCGAGCTATATCTGCAGTATCTATCAGCAGCTCATATTGCAGGTCAGAGCAATGTGCAAGCCGATTATCTAAGCAGGCATCAAATCGATCCAACGGAGTGGGAATTTGCAGATGAAGTATTCCTGCAGATCTGTGCCAAATGGGGGGGGCGCCCGCAGCGGATCTTATGGCCTCAAGCGCAAATGCCAAAGTCCCGTGCTTTTTCAGCAGATGGAGAGATCCTCGCTCGGCGGGGTTGGATGCCTTGGCTCAACCCTAGCCTCTGGGCCTCCTGTATGTGTTCCCTCCGTGGCCCTTGATAGGGCGAGTGCTCCTGCGGATCCGGCTTCATCCAGGAGAAGTGGTTCTCATCGCCCCGGATTGGCCCAGGAGGCCGTGGTATGCAGACCTCTGGTGGATGCTGGTGGAGGCTCCCTTGCCGTTGCCTCTGGTACCGAACCTGTTGTCGCAGGGACCGGTGACCATGGAGGATGCCTGCCGCTTTGGTCTTACGGCATGGCTATTGAGAGGGCGCAATTGAGAGACAAAGGCTATTCCAATAATGTAATTTCCACTCTTCCTGCAGGCCCGCAAGCAGTCCACTTCCGTGGCTTATGCCAGGATTTGGCGCCAGTTTGAGGCTTGGTGTGTTTCAAAAGCGATCACACCCATGCGGGCTCCTGTCTCGCCGATTCTGGACTTTTTGCAGGATGGTGTACAAAAAGGCTTAGCCTATAATTCCCTGCGGGTGCAAGCGGCAGCATTGGCCTCCCTTCGTGGCAAGGTTGAAGGCATGTCTTTAGCTGCACATCCAGACATTGCACGGTTTCTTAGAGGGGTGCTTCGGCTCCGTCCTCCCGTGCGGGCACCTTGTTCAGCTTGGAACCTGGGGCTGGTTTTAAAGGCTCTACAGTGTTCTCCTTTTGAGCCGCTACGGCGAGCTTCAGAGAAGGATCTGACTCTAAAGGCCGTCTTTTTGGTGGCCATCACTTCGGTGAGACGGGTGTCTGAGCTCCAGGCACTGTCCTGTCGAGACCCATTTCTGCAATTTTCAGAGTCCGGGGTAATGGTACGTACTGTGCCTTCCTTCATGCCTAAGGTGGTTTCAGCGTTTCACCTAAACCAGCCTGTTTTTTTTCCTTCCTTTTCTAGGGAGGAGTTTCCAGAATCTTTTGGGCAGTTGCACCTTTTGGATGTGCGCAGGACTCTGTTGCAGTATCTGCGAATTACAAACTCTTTCAGGACCTCTGATCATCTTTTTGTTTGGCTATCAGGTCCTCGCAGAGGGTCTCCAGCGTCTAAAGCCACTATTGCCCGCTGGCTCAAAGAAGCTATCTTTTCAGCTTATCTGTTGGCTGGCTGGCCTCTGCCTGTAGCGTTTAAAGCGCACTCTACAAGAGCGATTTCTTCCTCTTGGGCTGAAACTGGAGCACTCTCTCTTCATGAGATTTGCAGTGCAGCAACTTGGGCTTCTAAGCTCTCATTTGCCCGACATTACAGGCTGGATGTGGCTGCCAGGAGGGATGCGCGTTTTGGAGCACAAGTGCTAGCGCGTGGTGTGACTTGTTCCCACCCTATCTAGGGATTGCTTTGTTACATAGTAACATAGTAGATGACGGCAGAAAAAGACCTGCACGGTCCATCCAGTCTGCCCAACAAGATAAACTCATATGTGCCACTTTTTGTGCATACCTTACCTTGATTTGCACCTGTCTTTTTCAGGGCACAGACCTTATAAGTCTGCCCATCACTATCCCTGCTCCCCCAACCACCAGCCCCTCCTCCCACCACCGGTTCTGGCACAGACCGTATAAGTCTGCCCAGCACTATCCTCGCCTCCCAACCACCAGCCTCACCTCCTACCACCGGCTCTGGCACAGACCGTATAAGCCTGCCCAGCACTATCCCCGCCTCTCACTACCAGCTCTGCCACCCAATCTCGGCTAAGCTCCTGAGGATCCATTCCTTCTGAACAGGATTCCTTTATGTTTATTCCACGCATGTTTGAATTCCGTTACCATTTTCATCTCCACCACCTCCCGCGGGAGGGCATTCCAAGCATCCACTACTCTCTCCTTGAAAAAATACTTCCTGACATTTTTCTTGAGTCTGCCCCCCTTCAATCTCATTTCATGTCCTCTCGTTCTATGTAATGGATTCATCTGCTTGATGACAAGGAAAGGAAAATTAGGTTCTTACCTTGGTAATTTTCTTTCCTTTAGTCATAGCAGATGAATCCATGAGCCCTCCCTGTCTGATTGATTGTTTGACTCTGTTTGATATTCAGTTTTTCCTGTAGATTTGTTCCTTCCTTGGGAGAAAGTTGGAAAACAGTCTTCAGGATTTCTGTTCTATTACAGGAGGATGAGTTCATTCCCTCCTTTGAGTTAATGCCCCTGTTACGGGGCCAGCGTTTGCTGTGAGGAAAGTTCATGTTATTCCCATTGTGGTCTGTTATACTGCTTTGGAAGCTTCAAATACTAAAGAGGCAGATGGAGCTAGCTGGCCATGAGGCACTGTGGTTTTTCAGTGCTCTCTATCTCCCCCTGCTTGTTGATGGACACAACCCATACGTAATGGATTCATCTGCTATAACTAAAGGAAAGAAAATTACCAAGGTAAGAACCTAATTTTCCCATACTTACTAGGACTCCAGGGATAAATCTGATATGAGGGGAGGAGTAGAAATATTGAGCTTTTGCCCCTTACCTCATGGTCCTGATGGTGTGATGTGCAAAGGGTGTGACATTTGAACAGATGTCGGCTGCCTGGGGATTGCTGTTTGTGGACTTCTTTTAGTGAGGACTATCCATATGAATTCTCTCTTGACTTCCAGTGATGATGAGCTGGTGCCATATGACATGTCAGAGGACAAAGAATTGAAAAAGACAAAGGCTCCTGTCTATATCCGGGACTGCATTGAAGGTAGGAAGGAAGTTTTGAACCCCAGTGGTCTTTTTTTTTTTTTTTAATACATATTTTATTAAAGATTGCTCAAATACAAAACAACCAACAATCGGTTGCTCAATAACATATTTCTTCTACATCAAGCTTATTTATCTCCAACTTTAACCTTCCCTCCCCTCCCTCCCTATCCCAGTGGTGTGTTTGATTGTTCTTTATACTGTTCATAAAGTGTCCATATTTTGTTGAAAATCCGCATGGACCCTCTTCGCATGGCTGTCAACTTTGACATTTGGTATAAGTGTTCAACTCTCCCAGTTGCTATTTGTAATGTTGGTGGTTGCACCTGTTTCCATGCCCGGGCTAGTCCAAGCCTTGCTGCCACAAAATATTGAGTCGCCAGTCTGTGTTGCCAGCCAGATATCTCAGCTGGTTTAAATGTAGAAGGCAGTGTTCTGCCTTCCATGGGTATTGTCTTTGTATAACTGTATCAACCAGCTGCAATATCTCGTTCCAGTATTCTTTTATTTTCCCACATGACCACCAAATGTGAAAGAATGTGCCTCTATGGCCACACTCCCGCCAACATTGCCCTGATGTTTCCGGGAACATCCTCTGTAGTCGGTCTGGTGTGTAATACCACCCATAAAACATCTTAAAACCATTTTCATTCACCGTTTGTGCTATGGATGACTTAAGTAAATATTTATAATTACTCTTCCAAACCATTGTGGAATAGGTAGTCTGTAGTATCTCTTCCCATCTCTTTTGATATAGTACCTGAGGATCAGTCTGTCCCAGCAAAGCCAGGTATATACGTGTTATCCCCCCTTTACCTCCTCCTCTAGTGATCGCAAGTTCTAGATCTGTTTCAGCTAGGTCTAATTCATCCTGCGCTTTCTTCTTAATGAAGCTACGCAGATTGCAATAATAGGTAAGATCTCTCTCTATCAAACCATATTCCTCCTGAAGGTCTGCAAAGCCAATCATTTCTCCATCTTTCCATGTTTGCCCTAGTGTGCGCAACCCTGCTTGGGCCCATTTGTCAAAAATCTTCTCCGATCTCCCCAGTGAAAACCCTTTTGCCCAACGTATTGCTGTTTGCCGATAATACACTCTTTCCGGAAACAGACGTCTCCTCAATTGATACCAAGTCCATAGAGGATGTCTCAGTCCAATAGGCATTGCTCTTATTGTGGGCACCAGTTCCTCTTTTGGTATCCATAAAATATCTTCTATTTCTCGCCTGCCCAACCATGCTCTTTCCCAATGAAGCCATTTCTTAGATGTCCCAGGTGACCACTCTGCCAAGACCCGAATCTGGGCTGCTTGGTAATATAGGTAGAAGTTAGGGACTCCCATACCTCCTCTCTCCCATGTTTGAAACATCATAGATCGCCTTACTTGTGGTGGGCGTTTCCTCCAGATATATGCAAACATTTTGCGATTAAGCTTTGTAAAAAAGCTTGCGGGAATTGGGATCGGAATTGCCATAAATAAGTACAGCAATTTCGGAAGCAGCATCATTTTGATAGCATGTATGCGCCCCTGCCACGATATATTAAGTCCTTCCCATCTGTCTAACTCCTGAAAAAGTTCTTCTGCTTTCTGGGGGAAGTTAGCTGCATATAGCCCCTCTAGTTGTGAGGTTATCTGTATGCCCAAATATTTAATAGCCTTTTTCGCCCATACAAAGGGAAATTCAGTCCTAAGGACCTCTAATTCTTTGGGGGGCACTGTGAGATTCAAAAAGGTGGATTTTTCCAAGTTCGGCTTAAACCCTGATAGTTTCCCATAGTGCGTGAGGTGTTCTATTACCCTTTTTATAGAAGTTTCTGGTTTCACAATTGTGAGCAATATATCATCGGCAAACAGCATAAGTTTGTGTTCTCTCCATCCTCTCACCACTCCTTTCACCTCCCCATCCTTCCTAAGCATGCAGGCCAGCGGCTCCAGGGACAAAGCGAAAAGAAGTGGAGATATCGCACATCCTTGTCTGGTCCCACGTTGTAGCTTAAATGTTCTTGTATAAGACCCATTAATTTTTAAAGTTGCTAGTGGACCTTGATATAGTAACTGTAACCAGCTCAGAAACTTCCCCTCTATCCCTACCCACTGCAATACTTGGAACAGGAACGACCAGTCCACTCTATCAAATGCTTTTTCTGCATCGATTGAAAGCAATACTGCCGGGGTCTGGTCGTCTCTCACCTGCTGGATGACGTGCATCAGGCATCTGGTATTGTCAAACGTCTGTCGCCCCGCTATAAATCCCGCCTGATCCTCATGAACTATACCTGGAATCTGTTTTTGTAGTCTGCAGGCCAATATCTTTGTAAATATCTTGTAATCTACATTCAAAAGCGAGATTGGCCTATATGAACTACAAAGCCGGGGGTTTTTCCCTGGCTTCAATAGTAAGGTTATTGCTGCTAATCTCAATGTAGAGGGTAATTCCTGTGACTCAGATAAATCATTAAATACTTTCAATAGGACTGGGGCCAGTTGCGTACTATACATCTTGTAGAACCTAGTGGGAAATCCATCTGGACCTGGGGCTTTACCATTTGCCATATCTGTTATTGCCCACATTATCTCCTCTAGTGAGATGGGGGCTGACATCCGCTCGAGTCCTCCTCTCTCCACCCGCGGGAGATCCGCCTCTTGCAAATACTGCTCTATTTCATCTACCTCTGGGACTTGTTCTGGTTCATATAAATTTGTATAGTAATTCAAAAACTCCTCTTGAACCTGTTCCATCTGTGTGACAAAGTTCCCATCAGCTGTTTGTATGCCCCCTATATGATTACGTTGTGCTAGCTTTTTCAATTTACAAGCTAGCAGTCTACCCGCCTTATTCCCAAACTCAAAGTGTTCTTGTTGTGTCATTTGTAGTTTAGCGGCCACTTCTGCCAGCTGTAACTCCTGAAGTTTGTTTCTCAGCTCGTTTAATTTTATCTGTCCCCCAATGTCTGTGGGGTTCTCTTTGTGTGTTTGTTCTAGCTTTGATAATTCTGTCCTAATACTCTCTTCTTGCTCCACTCGTGTTCTGGTTATGTGTGCTCCTAGTGCTATTAGTTGTCCTCTAAGGACCGCTTTCAGACCTTCCCACAAATATTCTGAGCGAATCTCCCCCACATCATTAAGTTTAAGATATTCCTCAATATATTTTTCTATCACTGGGATATTTTTAGTATCCATTAGGATTGCCTCATTTAACCTCCAGTATCGCATGCCCACCTGTCTAATTCCTATATGTAGTTCTATTACCACTGGAGCATGATCCGACCAGGTGCGTGGTTCTATATTAATCTTGCTTATGGTATTAGCCACATCCACATCTCCCATCCATCCATCTATTCTAGAATATGACCTATATTTAGCAGAATAGTATGTATAGTCTCTTTTCTGTCCGTGTTTTGCCCTCCATAAATCTGTCAGTCCCCATCTGGCCAGGAAACTCTTTAATCCTTTCCTATCTAATTTAGCATATACAGCTTGGCCTGCAGAGTTATCTAACGGGGGATGAATCGTGACATTAAAGTCTCCCCCCAGGAGGAGTCGACCTTGTTGGTGCTTTTGTAATTGTAATTCCACTTTTTCTATAAACTGTTTCTGCCCGGAGTTCGGGGCATATATATTAACAATGGTGTACTTGTCTATTAGATTGTAAGCTCTTTGAGCAGGGACTGTCTCTCTTTGTTAAATTGTACATCGCTGCGTAACCCTAGTAGCGCTCTAGAAATGTTAAGTAGTAGTAGTAGTAGTAGTGTACTGAGTATTATATAATGAAACTTTTATCAGCAAGAATCTGCCTTCTTTATCAGTTACTGTATGTTGAACCTGCCAGGGATATGAATCTGACAATGCTATTAATACCCCTCTCTGTTTAGAATTATCTATACATGATGAAAATAAGATTGTAGGGTATCGCCTATGACCCACCAGCCTCTCGTGACACTTTTTCAGGTGTGTCTCCTGTAGAAGCACTATATCTGCTCGCAAGCGTATCATTTCTTTAAATGCTAGCTGGCGCTTCATAGGCGAGTTAAGGCCCCTCACATTGAATGTTACACATTTAAACACTTTATCGCCCGATTCCATGCAATCAGACCATTGTATATCCACCACCGTTTCCCCTTATCCCTATCCCCCCTCCCTCTTTCCCCAATAACCTGAAATAGCATGCCCCCTTCTTCTTTGAAGGAATGCTAAGAAAAATTGTGGACTTCCGTTTCCATCTTCTATACCAGCCCATTTAGGCGCTCGGGCCCTTAGTAGTTTGCAGGCACCGCTCCCGCTGTCTCATGCTCAAAATTTGGCCAGTCTCTCTGGGTAGAAATTTAATTCCAATGTGCAAGGTGTTTTCATGTGCCTTTCCCTGACGCAAGCCGTTGATCTGATGCTTGTCTTCTCAGCCGTCCTCGCCCCTGTGAGACTCTCTGCCATCTCTGCTTGTTCTTTTTCGGAGGTCCATTAGTTTGATGTGCTGTGGTCGCTGATGTCTCCTTGTTCTGCCCCAAAAACTCCTGGGCCTCTTCAAGCGTGACCACTCGGCGCTGCTTTCCCTCTTTATAAAACACTAGGGCAAAAGGATACTGCCACTTATATTTGATTCCTTCATCTCGGAGCTTTTCCGTTAATGGTCGCAGCGCTCCTCTCCTTTTCAATGTAGTAGCCGCTAGATCTTGAAATAATTCAATGGGATATGTCTCCCATATTATAGGACTAGCTGCCCTTGCTTGGCGCATGACATCCTCTTTCACTTTAAACTCTGAAAAACAAGCCACAATGTCTTTAGGCACATTAGCCTTTCTCGGACCCAGTGCCCTGTGTGCACGCTCTAGTTTAATTGTTTCGGGTGCCACTATGTGCTCCGGGGTAGAGAGCAGATGAGCCGCTATATCCTGCACTGCTTTTTCGCAGTTGATAAATTCTGGTAGCTCCAGCAGGCCCCGCACTCGGATATTAGCTCGCCGGCTTCTATTTTCAAGGTCTTCCACCTTGTCCGTGAGAAATCTCATGTTTGCTTGTTGCTCAACCATTTGCTGCTCTATCCCCGTTATCGTATCTGCATGTTCCTCAAGGCCCACTTCAGTTTCGCTAACTCGGTTCCCCAGCTCTTTGATCTCCTCTCTTAAGTCTGCGCTCAATTGTGCAAAATCACGCCGCATCTCTTTAATGTCCTTTTTAATATCCAACAACCATGTACTCAGCTGTTCCCATTTATCTGGTGCCAGCTCGTTTTCCTGTGTTTCTTTGTGTGCGCCTTGAGCACTTGTAGGCCGCGGGCTTAGGGAGGCCCCTTGACTCGGCTGATCGCCTGCCTGCTTGTCCGCCACGTGGTCTCGGTCCCGATAAGCGAAGGCAGTTAAGTCCGCCGTTTTGGGCTTCGAGTTCGCCATCTTCAGGAGCGCGTGTCGTCCGCTGTCTGTTTTACTACACACCTTCCGTTTCAGGCTCTAATTGCTCTTCTTTTTAGCTGTTATTTGGGCTGGTATTCGGGAGCTGCGCGTTCAGACCGCCATTGCGGTTCGTGACGTCACCGGAAGTCCAACCCCAGTGGTCTTCACTGTATAATACATCTTTTTGTGCTATCAGCTTTATATAAGACCAATGGCATTTAAGAGAGGATATTTAAACTGTATGAGCAAATATCAGCAGGTGACAGGGAGAACTAGAACTCACTAGCTGGATACTCTTTATTACTCCACAGTACTTATCTTGGTATAATCCAAAAATATCACTTCAGTCCTGACAGGAGTTCCCTGTTTTGCTAATCCAAGCTGCTTCAGGGGAAAACAATTTTTAACAAT
This sequence comes from Microcaecilia unicolor, assembly GCF_901765095.1. Classification (NCBI taxonomy): domain Eukaryota; kingdom Metazoa; phylum Chordata; class Amphibia; order Gymnophiona; family Siphonopidae; genus Microcaecilia; species Microcaecilia unicolor. The sequence goes on along the minus strand of NW_021963301.1, from coordinate 13,460 downwards.
CCAAGACAGTAGAAAAATGAAGTGCAACTTTACAACAGTTTTCCAGCACCAGGCACTCACAAAATGGCGGTAGACATCACAGAGACTCCCAGATTTAAAATCCAGTGTCCCGCAGCCTTAGTCTTCTGTCTAGAGTGGACTACAGCCCCATAGATAGTCCACCCAGCTTTTTGTTTCTTTTGACCCAAACAGGATATGGGTAGCCATTGGCACTCACACAGTTTCTAATTAGCTAGCAGATTGCATCTCTTATGTCCAGGCTGGACTTGCTCTAGAGGAACATGTCAAGGCTCATGTCGGAGCCATGGCTACATTGGTAGCCCACTTGAGATCAGCCTCCATAGAGGAGATTTGCAAAGCTGTGACGACATCAGTCCACACGTTCACATCTCATTACTGCCTTGAGCAGGATACCCAACGACAACCAGTTCGGGCAAGCAGTCCTGCAGAATTTGTTCAGCGTTCAGAATCCAGCTCCCCCTATTCCTAATTTTCTTCTGTTCTGGGCTACACCTCCACAACTAGTACACAAATTGTTTCAGGTTGATTGAATAACAGGCGTTGATGTTTGTAGTCTCTGTTGTCCTAGCATTGTTGTTTTCGTTGAGCCTCTTAGCTAGGGATTCCCAGCTGTGAGAATACGACATCTTGCTTTTCCTCAGAGAAAGCAAACTTCCATATCATCAAGCTGATCAATCCATAGACTGGTGGGTTGTGTCCATCTACCAGCAGGTGGAGATAGAGAGCAAACTTTTGCCTCCCTATATGTGGTCATGTGCTGCCGGAAACTCCTCAGTATGTTCTCTATCTCAGCAGGTGGTGGTCACACACAGCAGCAGCTCTGGCTAGGCCTCCAAGCCTAATCCTTAGGTTTTGTTGAGGCCTGGGGTTGAGGGCTCTTTTGAGCAAGTGCAAACCTGGTGGTGCCAGGTCCCTCCTTTTCCCCCCCCCTCCCGCTGGCTCCGTTTAAAAAAAAAAAAAAAAAAAAAAAAAAATTTTTAAACGTCTTTAAAGGCGTTTAATTCGACGTTTCTTTAAACGTTCATTGCAGCTACTCACTGGGACACCAGTTCGTTACAGCTCGGAGCGGCAAGCAGGTAATTTTACCTTTTTATAGCGGGCAGGGGGTTCCCCGATTCTTCTCCTCGTGGCAATGGCGTCGGAGGGCGAGGGCGCAAAGGGTCGCGCCCCGGATCGCTGGAGCGCTTCTAGAGGGGATGCGGGGGTTTTACAACCTGATTCGCCCTTGATGGGTGATAGTTTAGTGACCGATGAATGTCCCGGTCGTTCCTCCGGCGTGGCGGTTTTTTCCCGCCATAAACGCCCATCCCCCGCTCCTCGCCTCCGCCATCTTGGCCGGCCACGCGGCTCGGACGGCTTCTTCTTGGGCCGCCCTTGAGGTTGGAGACATTAATGCCATGAACGCCCTTAATTTGGGCGACGGCACAAAAGCGGCTAAAGTTAAGCGCCGTTCTTCCCGCGCGGCTCCTTCACTGAGTTTCGCGCCGGACGCCATTTTGGATGCGCAGCATGTCTCTCCCCCGCTATTGCGAGCGCCGGTTGAGAGTGCGTCTAGGGCTGTTGCCCACTCTGCGGAAGTGCACAGTCTGGGGGGTTTCTCCCCCGAGTTTGTTTTGCTGCTGCATCAGGCTTTCCTCATGCAAAACGCTGCCCCTGCTCCCTCTTCTGATAAAGAGGTTGAGGTTCCCAGAGGTAAACGCCCTCGGGTTGATTTCCAGGCCTTGGAGGACTTTTGTCTCCTCCGATGTAGATGAGGGCAGCGTGTCTGAGGTCTCCCAACGATCCTTTGCGGATTCCTTGGAGGAGATAGATCCCCGCTCGGATGGAGCGGATGACCCCTCTGCAGCGCGGCTTTTTAGCCCAGAGGATTTGCCCAACCTGTTGTTACAGGCCATGGACACTTTGAAGATTTCCTCTCCGGAGGACGTCTCTCCCTCAGCCCCTGTTGGCTCTGCCATTATGCTGGGGACGAAGCGCCCGCCTAGAACCTTCCACGTGCATGATGCCATGCACACCTTAATTGCGGCTCAATGGGATGTCCCGGAAACGAGCCTTAAAGTGGCTAGGGCTATGTCCCGCCTCTATCCTTTGGCTGTGAGTGAACGTGAGGCCTATCTGTGGCCTACCGTGGATTCTTTAATCACTGCGGTGACTAAGAAAACGGCGTTGCCGGTGGAAGGTGGCACGGCCCTAAAGGACGCCCAAGACAGAAGATTGGAGGCGGCCTTAAGGTCGTCCTTGGAGGCAGCTGCTTTAAGTTTGCAGGCCTCAGTTTGCGGCTCCTATGTGGCCAGGGCGTGCCGGACTATGGTGCAGCGGGCTTCCCCCTCGGATCATTCCTTGAGGGCTGATTGGCCGGCCCTGGAATCGGGCTTAGCCTATTTGGCAGACTTGCTGTATGATGTCTGGAGAGCCTCAGCTAAAGGCATGGCTCAGACAGTCTCTGCGAGGCGGTGGCTTTGGCTGAAACATTGGTCTGCTGACCACGCCTCTAAATCCCGCCTGGCTAGATTGCCTTTTAAAGGCAAGCTGCTCTTTGGGGTCGAGCTGGACAAAATCGTGACCGATCTCGGCACGTCTAAGGGCAAGAAATTACCAGAGGTCAGGGCTCGGGTTAGTACTCGTCCCGATACCTCCATACCGCCCGGGCAAGTCGGGTTCCTCTGCCCCCTCTTCCTTCAAGAGGAATTTCTCCCCCAAGCAGCATTCCTTTCGCAGAGACCGCCGTCCCGGAGGTGCTCCCTCCGGTCCTCCCCCAGGGTCTCGTACCCAATGACGGGGCCTTGGTCCACGCCCCAGTGCAGATTGGAGGACGGCTGTCCTCGTTTCTGGGCGAGTGGATCACTATAACTTCAGACGCGTGGGTGCTGGAAGTCATCAGAGACGGCTACAAGCTAGAGTTCTGCCAACCCTTAAGAGACGGGTTTGTACTCTCTCCCTGCAAGTCTCCGGTCAAGCTGTGGTAGTGCAGCAGACCTTGGACAACCTGATCCGCCTGGGTGCGGTCGTTCCGGTGCCAAAAAATCAGATTGGCAAGGGACGTTACTCCATTTACTTTGTGGTTCCAAAGAAAGGAGGTTCTGTCCGGCCTATCCTCGACCTCAAAGGGGTCAATCGGGCCTGGAAAGTGAGGCACTTTCGCATGGAGACTCTCCGCTCTGTTATAGCGGCAGTGAAGGCAGGAGAGTTCTTGGCTTCCTTGGACATCAAGGAAGCGTACCTGCATATTCCCATCTGGCCTCCTCTCCAACGCTTTCTGCGTTTTACAGTCCTGAGACGACACTTCCAGTTCAGAGCCCTCCCTTTCGGGTTGGCTACTGCTCCGCGGACCTTTTCCAAAGTAATGGGGGTCATAGCGGCCTTCCTGCTAAAGGAAGGAGTACAAGTCCATCCTTATCTGGACGACTGGTTGATCCGAGCCCCCTCTTATGCAGAGTGCGGCAAAGCTATGGACCGGGTAGTTGCTCTTTTGAGCTCCCTGGGATGGATCATCAACTGGAAGAAGAGCCAGCTGCGCCCGACTCAGTCCCTGGTGTATCTGGGAGTTCGATTCGACACCCAAGTGGGCAGAGTGTTCCTGCCAGACAATCGGATTGTCAAGCTTCAGGCTCAGGTGGACTAGTTCCTAGTAGCCTCTCCTATTCGGGCTTGGGACTACGTGCAGCTGTTGGGCTCTATGACGGCCACGATGGAAGTAGTGCCCTGGGCCAGGGCTCATATGAGACCACTACAGCTATCTCTGCTGCTGCGCTGGACTCCGATGTCGGAGGATTATGCTGTGCGCCTTCCCGTGGACCCAGCAGTGCGCAAGGCGCTGAGCTGGTGGACGCAGACAGACAAGTTGTCTGCAGGATTGCCTCTGGTGACCCCGGAGTGGATTGTCGTCACGACAGACGCCTCTTTGATGGGCTGGGGAGCCCACTGCTTGGGAAGGACAGCGCAGGGGCTCTAGTCTCCTGCAGAGGCAAGTGGTCTATCAACCTCCTGGAACTCAGAGCCATTCGCTTGGTGTTATTGGAGTTCATCCCGGTACTCGTGTTGAAGCCTGTACGGGTCCTGTCGGACAATGCCACGGCTGTGGTCTATATCAACCGCCAGGGAGGTACCAGAGCGCCCCTCTAGCCAAGGAGGCTATGAGTCTTTGCCAGTGGGCGGAAGCGAACCTGGAGCAGCTTTCAGCGGCCCACATTGCCGGAGTCATGAATGTCAAGGCGGACTTTCTCAGTCGCCATACCTTGGAGCCCGGAGAGTGGCAACTATCTGCTCAGGCGTTCTTGGACATCACGAAGCGCTGGGGCCAGCCGAGCCTAGATCTGATGGCGTCATCGGCCAATGGCCAAGTGCCGCGCTTTTTCAGCAGAGGACGGGACCCTCGATCCCTGGGAGTAGATGCTCTTCTCCAACAGTGGCCGACACAAGAGCTCCTCTATGTGTTCCCGCCCTGGCTCATGTTGGGCAGGGTGCTAGACCGGGTGGCAAAGCATCCCGGCAGGGTAATCCTGGTGGGTCTGGATTGGCCCAGACGTCCCTGGTATGCGGACTTGTTCAGGCTCTCAGTCGACGATCCTCTGCGGCTGTCAGTGGAGCAGGGCCTGTTACATCAGGGTCCCGTGATGATGGAGGATCCCTCTCCCTTTGGTCTTACGGCCTGGCTATTGAGCGGCAGCGTCTGAGGAAGAAGGGCTTCTCAGACAAGGTCATCGCCACTATGCTGAGAGCGAGGAAGCGCTCTACTTCTACTGCTTACGCCAGGGTTTGGCGTATCTTTGCAGCATGGTGTGAAGCAGGCTCACTTTCTCCCTTCACTGCTCCAATTTCTTCAGTGTTGGCGTTCCTGCAAGAAGGCCTGTCGCTCAGTTCCCTTAAAGTCCAGGTAGCGGCTCTGGCTTGCTTCAGGGGCCGCCTGAAGGGTGCTTCCCTGGCTTCGCAGCCAGATGTGGTGCGCTTTCTCAAGGGAGTTAATCACCTGCGCCCTCCTCTGCACTCAGTGGTGCCTGCGTGGAATCTCAACCTGGTGCTAAGAGCATTGCAGAAGCCGCCTTTTGAACCCTTGTCGAGGGCATCTCTGAAAGACCTGACGTTGAAAGCAGTCTTTTTGGTGGCTATCACTTCAGACAGAAGAGTTTCCGAGCTCCAGGCGCTCTCATGTCGAGAGCCTTTTCTGCAGTGCACTGAGGCAGGAGTGACTATTCGCACAGTGCCTTCCTTCCTGCCCAAGATTGTTTCTCGCTTCCATGTGAATCAGCAGCTCTGTCTCCCTTCCTTTCGTAGGGAGGACTACCCAGAGGAGTACTCCGCTCTTGAATATCTGGATGTGAGACGAGTCATCATCAGTTACTTGGAAGTGACCAATGATTTCCGGAAATCGGATCATCTGTTTGTCCTGTTTGCAGGTCCTCGTAAGGGTCTGCAGGCTGCTAAGCCTACAGTGGCAAGATGGGTCCAGGAAGCCATTGCAGCGGCTTATGTGGCCGCGGGGAAGGTGCCGCCTATCCAGCTGAAGGCTCACTCCACGAGAGCTCAGGCGGCCTCGATGGCAGAGGCCGGATCCGTCTCCTTGGAAGAGATATGCAAGGCGGCAACGTGGGCTTCGGCTCATACATTCTCCAAGCATTACCGTTTGACTGTGGCTGCACGGGCGGAGGCCCGGTTTGGAGCTTCAGTGTTGAGGTCAGGGATTTCTATGTCCCGCCCTGGGTGAGTACTGCTTCGGTACATCCCACCAGTCTATGGATTGATCAGCTTGATGATATGGAAGGTAAAATTATGTATAATCATACCTGATAATTTTCTTTCCATTAATCATAGCTGATCAATCCATAGCCCCTCCCAGATATCTGTACTGTTTATATTCTGGTTGAATTTTAGGTTCAAGTTTAGCCTTCAGTTACTTCAGGAGGACTTCGTGTTCAAGTTCTTCTTTCACTTGGATTCTTCAAGAGTTGAGACGACTTTGTGTTACAGTGAGCTGCTGCATTCCTCTCCCCTCCGTTTTACGGGGCTGGATTGAGACATAAATTCTGCCGGCACTCCCTCCCGCTTCGTGCGGCTGTAGGGCAGCTTTGTACCCCTCCAGCTTCGGCGGTGTTAGGGTCAGTCAGCTCCTCCCGCGGTTGCGGTTGCAGGATAAGCCAGATCCCCCCGCATCGGCGGGTGTGGTGTCCCTCCCCCGCTCCGCGGGGATGAGCTGGACGGATTCCCCTCCCCCACTTGTGTGGGGATGAGCTGGGTTAATTCCCCTCCCCCGTTTCGGCGGTGGTGAGCTGGGCAGAGTGTCCCTTCGTGGGTGTAATTCTCTAAGTGCTGAGTCCTGCGGATGGAGCTTTGATATCGACATACTGAGGAGTTTCCGGCAGCACATGACCACATATAGGGAGGCAAAAGTTTGCTCTCTATCTCCACCTGCTGGTAGATGGACACAACCCACCAGTCTATGGATTGATCAGCTATGATTAACGGAAAGAAAATTATCAGGTATGATTATACATAATTTTACCTTACTCACCTGTAGCAGGTGTTCTGCGAGGACAGCAGGTCAAGTGTTCTTACATATCCACCCACCTCCCCTTGGAGTTGTCTTCTTTAACTAATCAAAAGGATTGAGGAATCCGTGCTCGCACGTCAGGCAGGAAGACACTAGCACATGTGCGGTGGGATGCTACTTGAAATTTCTTGATCTTGCTAGTTAGCGTTTGCACCGGGCTGCGTCGGATGATGTCACCCAGCTTGTGAGAATACTTGGCTTGCTGTCCTCAGAAAACAGGTGAGTAACTTTTGCTTTTTGTGTTTATCGGGGATGCTGTGGAGACGGTGTTAACAATCTGTTGCGGGGGAGGGAGTCCTAGTTATAAATAATGGCAACATCTGGGGGCTAAACTTAAGAGCTCATGATACAGGGTACCAGAAAGAGCTTTACCGTTAATTGGGTGGGCTTATTGCAACTCTCTATCATCGGGCAAGACTCCAGAGTGCAATGTGCAATTTTCAGAGCAAATTCATTGTATTACTGTGCAATAAATTCATTAACTATAAATATTCATAATAAATTTCTACTGTAGATTTCTTTTTTGATTGCACTCCAGTTATTTAGTCAAATTTGATCATGTTATGATCACTGTTTCCCAGGGGACCCAACATCGTTACCTCTTGCTCTAAGTCCTGCATTCCAGTAAGGACTGGATCCAAAATTGCTCCCCCTCTTGTTTGTTCCTGGACCAGTTGCTCCAAGAAGCAGTCATTTATTACATCTAGGAATTTTACATCCCTAGTACTCCCTGATGCAGCATTTAATCATTTAGTATTGGGGTTATTATAATGCACAATATATTGGGCTGGTGACACTGTTTATACAGTGGTGGAAATAAGTATTTGATCCCTTGCTGATTTTGTAAGTTTGCCCACTGACAAAGACATGAGCAGCCCATAATTGAAGGGTAGGTTATTGGTAACAGTGAGAGATAGCACATCACAAATTAAATCCGGAAAATCACATTGTGGAAAGTATATGAATTTATTTGCATTCTGCAGAGGGAAATAAGTATTTAATCCCTCTGGCAAACAAGACCTAATACTTGGTGGCAAAACCCTTGTTGGCAAGCACAGCGGTCAGACGTCTTCTGTAGTTGATGATGAGGTTTGCACACATGTCAGGAGGAATTTTGGTCCACTCCTCTTTGCAGATCATCTCTAAATCATTAAGAGTTCTGGGCTGTCGCTTGGCAACTCGCATCTTCAGCTCCCTCCATAAGTTTTCAATGGGATTAAGGTCTGGTGACTGGCTAGGCCACTCCATGACCCTAATGTGCTTCTTCCTGAGCCACTCCTTTGTTGCCTTGGCTGTATGTTTTGGGTCATTGTCGTGCTGGAAGACCCAGCCACGACCCATTTTTAAGGCCCTGGCGGAGGGAAGGAGGTTGTCACTCAGAATTGTACGGTACATGGCCCCATCCATTCTCCCATTGATGCGGTGAAGTAGTCCTGTGCCCTTAGCAGAGAAACACCCCCAAAACATAACATTTCCACCTCCATGCTTGACAGTGGGGACGGTGTTCTTTGGGTCATAGGCAGCATTTCTCTTCCTCCAAACACGGCGAGTTGAGTTCATGCCAAAGAGCTCAATTTTTGTCTCATCTGACCACAGCACCTTCTCCCAATCACTCTCGGCATCATCCAGGTGTTCACTGGCAAACTTCAGACGGGCCGTCACATGTGCCTTCCGGAGCAGGGGGACCTTGCGGGCACTGCAGGATTGCAATCCGTTATGTCGTAATGTGTTACCAATGGTTTTCGTGGTGACAGTGGTCCCAGCTGCCTTGAGATCATTGACAAGTTCCCCCCTTGTAGTTGTAGGCTGATTTCTAACCTTCCTCATGATCAAGGATACCCCACGATGTGAGATTTTGCGTGGAGCCCCAGATCTTTGTCGATTGACAGTCATTTTGTACTTCTTCCATTTTCTTACTATGGCACCAACAGTTGTCTCCTTCTCGCCCAGCGTCTTACTGATGGTTTTGTAGCCCATTCCAGCCTTGTGCAGGTGTATGATCTTGTCCCTGACATCCTTAGACAGCTCCTTGCTCTTGGCCATTTTGTAGAGGTTAGAGTCTGACTGATTCACTGAGTCTGTGGACAGGTGTCTTTCATACAGGTGACCATTGCCGACAGCTGTCTGTCATGCAGGTAACGAGTTGATTTGGAGCATCTACCTGGTCTGTAGGGGCCAGATCTCTTACTGGTTGGTGGGGGATCAAATACTTATTTCCCTCTGCAGAATGCAAATAAATTCATATACTTTCCACAATGTGATTTTCCGGATTTAATTTGTGATGTGCTATCTCTCACTGTTACCAATAACCTACCCTTCAATTATGGGCTGCTCATGTCTTGTCAGTGGGCAAACTTACAAAATCAGCAAGGGATCAAATACTTATTTCCCCCACTGTAGTCTATAGACATTTTACAATTTAAGTGTTGAATTGAGGTTTACTGGATTGAATTATCATTATTAAGTTTTTGATGTTTAGATTTTTTGAGTTTCAGAGTCACATTATATTTTAGGACAGTAGTATAGCCCTACATGTATATTCTTTCCCTTCACACATGGAATTTCTATCCTTAAGGATTCCACGTTGCTGTCTGTGTCATGCAGAATTTTTATTTTGTTTGACTCAAATCCCTCTTTAACATACAGCATAACCCCCGCCCCTCTAAGATTTGATCCACCCTCTCACTTCGATATAATTTATAGCCTGATAACTGTCTAATTGATTTGTCTTCCTTCTACCAGGTCTCTGAGATCTTTTTATATCTACCTATTCATTTAGTGTTATATACTCTAACATTCCTATCTTAATTTTTTAGGCTTCTACCATTTGTATACAGACACTTCAAAGTTTGTTTTATCCTTGCACCTACAAGCTGCTTAGAATTTGACAGGGTAATTTGCAACCTTTGCCCTTTCTACCCTTAAATACACCCATCTTCTTTCACTTTTGTTGAAACTTCCCTATTGGAATTCCTTAAATGTCCTGTTATAATAGCATCCTTCAAGGATACCTCACTCTGAACCATGCAGTCCTAAGCAACTGTTGGCTCCCCCCCCCCCCCCCCCGTTCTAATTTAAAAGGTGCTCTATCTCCTTTTTAAATGTTAGTGCTAGCAGCCAGTAAACAGTGGCACTATGGTAGAAATGACTTTCATTCAATGAACCTCCATATTTATCACTACTTCTAATTCTACACTGCCCCAACAGAACATTAAGATCTGCCCAGCAATATTTCCTTATCATTCCCAGTTATCATATACTAGTACAAGAACATGTCAGAGATACTGTATTTTCTGTACAAGGACCATGTCTGTGGAATGCCGTCCCTCAATTCCTAAGATCACAATCTTCCCTACTTAAATTTAAAAGTGACCTCAAGACATATCTTTTTGAAGACTCTTATGATTGATCATACTTCCTGTCCAGGAGGGCTATTGGCTATGGCGTACCTCCACTGTCTTTACCCCACCCCCTCATTACTATTGCAATTGTATTTCTGCCATGATTACCCTTCTTTGTTTCCCTGTCTTTCATCCTTTTCCCTTCTTTTCCCTTTTTCTCCCCCTCATTTATTTTTAGATTGTAAGCCACCTTGACGGTCTCCAAAGGGCAGGTTAGTAAATACTAAATAAACTCGGGACACCCCCCATCACTGATGCTCACTTGCAAAAATGATTCACCCAACAGGAGAGCACATGCTGCTGAAAAAAATAGTGAATGTTGCCCCTGAAGTTGACCAGTAAACTTTGGAATCTACCCTGCAAGAGAAAGAGAAGCATGCAATCTGGCTACAAAGCCATAGTATTGCCGCACTGAGGGAGAGTGTGGCTGTAATTTCATCTAAATCTCAGTTTTGTTTTTCAGTCCTAACAGGGTCTGAAGATGTGGAAAAACTGGAGGCCACCTTGGGTGTTTTGAAGGGCTTGATCCTAAAGAACCAGGCAATGACCAAAGAGGTAAAATGAGGCATTGGTGTTTGATCTACCAGAAGTGGAGGTTGCAAAGAGAGGAGATGTCCTGCACAAGGAGGTTCTGGCTAAGATTTGATATTGCTGCTTGTTGATGCTTATCTATCCAGGATGGTAGAAAATCAGAGGAAGACTATACAAACCAAGTTGGATAAGAAGTAATATCTTATAAGCAGTCATGTGTCTTCAGCTGGCAGCTGGGATATATCTTTCCAGCATGGATAGGAATAAGTGAGCAGACAGGGTAGACCAACTAGTCCTTATCTACCTTCATATGCTCTGTTACTTTACAGAGAACTGTGTCTACAAAATGAACATATTTAGTTAAATGAGAGCTAATCTGACCATGCAAAGTACTTATGGTGAGAGGAAGGAATGTAAAGGTGAGGTCACTCATGAGTGCTTGAGAGAAAGAAAAGGGGTACATGTAGATGATGGAGAGAGGAGAGACCGTGTAGGGGGATAACTTGGGGAAGAGAGGAGAGGGTCCAATGGCCCAGAAGACGTGCCTTCCAATTGGCTCTGTCTAGGTCCTACTCTTTTTTTTTTTTTTTTAAATTTGCAAGGATAACCTTATTGAGATTATGGGATATAACAAAATACAAAAAAGAACAAGAAACATATGACAGCAATTAATGTAAATCCTACACCAAGAACCCAAAGGAAAGATACAGTACCCTGAAATTTTGAATTGTTTTTATGTATAAATAATCCCCCACCCAAAAGCAAAACAGGAACCCTCTTCCAACCCCCCCCAACCACCACACCACAAGACTACCCTTCCCTCCCCCCCCCCCCCAAAAAAAAAAAAACAGGCAACGCCTGTGACAAAACAGTGGGTTTAAGCCTGAAGAGTATTTCTTTAGTTTGGCTAGCAGGTGGTGCATATTTATGTTTTGAAATTGCTGCAGACCCAAGGCTGTTTTTCTTTTTTTTAAGCCTTTTGGAAAGTCAGTCTGCAGTATGCTTTAAAAGGTTGCTGTTCTGGGCTCTGATTGACCCAGGAGCTCATTTTCATTTGGATTGTAATGGCTTTTGCCCCAGTCTTAGCCTGGGAGAAGAGAGAGACAGATCTCTTTGCTAAGGCTTTGTAAACAGTTACATTTGATAACTTGTGAGCAGCGATCATATATATTTTCAAAGCACTTAGCCTTACAAAGTTCCATAGAAACCTATGGAACTTTGTAAGGCTAAGTGCTTTGAAAATATGCCTCTGTGTCATGATCTTCCCAGGTACTTTTTAGAAAGTAAACAGATGTTTAGTTAGCTTTGTTATTGATCCATATTTAAGTTACCTGTTATAGTTTTCTGATTGCACTTTTTATGTTTTACAGTTCAACATTTTTAAGAAATTAAACAATTTTCAGTTTATTGCTTCTTTGTCTAGACTGACAAAGAATCCTGGTGGTTGTGTGTTGGGTCTGTGAGTGCTTTCTGGGAACTGTGGGACCACTGGGAGTGTGGCCTCCAGTAGCCTAGAAATTACTGGGAATAATTTGAGAGTGGGAGACTTGCCCAGAGGTGGTTGTGACCCAGTTGGTGGGAGAAAGGTGCTAGTGTAGAGCACAAGCGGCAGGTGCAGGCGGACCTGAGCTATGCTGGGGATAGACCCTCTAAGTGACCGCTGGGTAGCCCCAGGCGGGTGCCTAGGAGTTTCATGACAGTGCCGATCTCTAATCAGCTACAAAGTCTCTCCATCTCACAAATGTAGTACAGCATAGTATACCATTTTATCAATGGTGGGCAACAGGACTGCTTCCAGACCTGTGCAATGACAAGACGAGCAGCATTGAAGTACTGCTTAGCAAACAGGCGACTATCTTTCCTGGCTCCTGGGAGAGACTTATTCAAGAGAAAAATTACAGGATCCCAGGGAATCGAATGCCCAAGCCAGCGGTGCATATCAGCTTGGACAGATTTCCAAAAAACAATTACCTTTCGACAATTCCACCAGATATGACCCATTGTTCTTTGCTCGCCACAGTTACGCCAGCAATGCTGCATAGATATAATGAAGTACCGGAGTCAAGTGCCAGCGATAAAGAACTTCCGTACAATTCTCTTGAATGTTCACAGTGGTAGAGGTTTTAACTGATGCAGTTGCCATGAAAGACCATTTAGCATCTTCATATCTCGAACCCAATTCAAGCTCCCACCTCCAGTGATGAAGTAATGCAGGAGGCAAAGCATCTCAAAGGTGATGATAGAGACCCCCTCAAGGAAAGTCTCATTATCAAGTAACTTTGCTTTCAACTTCCGGGAAGAAAAAAGTGAAGTAGTTGATAAAAGGCAAGAAAGTCACAGGGCTGCAAGTGATATGATTGAGAGAGTTCTGAAAATATAAGAAATCTATCATAATTCACTAACAGAGAAAATTTAGTGTGATGGAAATCTTTTACCATACCCATTTTAGCCCAGTGAGAAAATGTGCGTAGGATAAAAGCACTGAAGCCCAGTGGCAGATGTCTGCCTAGGTGAATGCCACATCAATTGGCCTAAATTCAAGGGCCCTCCAACCATCAGTTGCTCTGTCGGCACTCATAATTTATGCAAAAAAGCCTGAAAGCATTCTATAGAAGGTTTAATTTGAGCGGTCCTATAATACAGTTCTAGATGTGGGACACCAAAACTTCCCCTTTTTTTTCCAAGCTGCATATAACAATGCTTTTGGTAATCTGGGATGCTCCATATACATTTTAAATATACGCAGTTGAAGAGAAGCCAGGACCTGCTCCAGGAAGAGGCACTGGTAGGGCCTAAAATAAAGCAATTGGGGCAAAACATTCATTTTCACAGTTGCTATTCTACCAAACCAGGAGAGGGCCATAGTATCCCAATGGTCCAGATCAACTCTAAATTCTCTTATCAAAGGGAGATAATTTGCATTAGCCAGATCATCACTCTTATTCATTAAAGAAACCCTCAAA
>NW_021963300.1:0-123045 GCF_901765095.1 Microcaecilia unicolor | reverse complement strand
TTAGGTCAGCAAGTCTCTCCTCATACGTCTTGTTACGCAAATCCCATACCATTCTCGTAGCTTTTCTTTGCACCGCTTTGATTCTTTTTACATCCTTAGCAAGATACGGCCTCCGAAACTGAACACAATACTCTAGATGGGGCCTCACCAACGACTTATACAGAGGCATCAACACCCCCTTTCTTCTGCTGGTCACACCTCTCTCTATACAGCCCAACAACCTTCTAGATACAGCCACCGCCTTGTCACACTGTTTACCTTCAGGAACAGTGACTAAACAGTAGACTAAAATCCTCCATTACATAATAAAGACATAAGCCAAGGGGAAGCCAGATTTTGTCAGTCATGTGTAAGTACTCTAAGAATATAAGAATTTCCATACTGGGCCAGACCAGTATCCTGCTTGCAACGTCAGCCATTCCAGGTTACAAGCACGTTGCAGAATCCCAAAGAGCAAGAAGATATCAAAATACCAACTCCAGGGATAAGTAATAGCTTTCCTGTGTCTACCTTTATAGCAGATTGTGGCCTTTTCCTCCAGGAACATGTCCAAACCTTTTTTTTAACTCAGATATGCAAACTACTTTTACCTCATCCTCTGGCAACAAGATCCAGAGCTTAACTGTTTGTTGAGTAAAAAAATATTTCCTACTCCTACAAGTTTTCCTTGAAACCGATTGAGTATCTCCTCATCTTTGCACTTTTTGAAAGTAAACAATCAATTCACATTTACTGATGCTACTCCACTCAGGATTTTGTACATCTCAATCATATCTCCCCCTCAGCCGTCTCTTTTCCCAGCTGAAGAGCCCTTACCTTTGAATCCTTTTCTCATATGGGAGAAGTTCCATCCCCTTTATCATTTTGATCACTCTTCCTTGAACCTTTTCTAATTCCACTATTTGAGATACAGTGACCAGAATTGCAATTAATACTCAATGTTGTGATATAGTTTACTTCATAGGTTCAATGTCACGTTTCAAAACTCAGCTTGTTTTACACTTTATAAAATATGAATATATGCATGCAAAATAAGCTGAAACATTTGTACATATGTGTGTATATGTACTTCCTATGGGGTTATTTTCAAAAGGGAGAGTTAACATTTACATTATCTTAGAAAATTGGTGTAACTTATATGCATTGTGCTGTATAAGTTAGATGGTCTGTTGTAAAATTTCCTTCAAAGTATTTGGCAGTGGAGGGAGTCTGCGTTGCCTTTTCTGAGGTAACCCCAGAATTTGAGTATTTTTTCACCTGTTGATTTGCCAAGGCACACGTTGTAGCTCTGCTTTTGTAGTTGTAGTTCAAACTAGCCATTGCATAGAAGAACAGGGAAGTGCTTAAAATACTTCTGTCTTCATGGAAGAAAATCCTGGAGTAGGACCTCGGTTGGCTGATAAAGGTACATATAAGAATGAAGTAGATTTCACACCATTCACAGAAGAAAGCGTTTATGAACAACTTGAAAAACTGAAAATGGGCAAAGCCATTGGGCTGGATGGATCCCAGAATCTTGAGGGAGCTCAGAGAGGTACTGGCGGGTTCTCTAAAAGATTTGTTTAATAAATTCTTGGACACGGGAGAGGCTCTGTAGAATTTCATAAGAGCGGATGTCTCTCCACAAAAATGGAAACAGAGAAGATGTTGGAAACTACAAACTGGTAAGCCTTACTTTAGTGGCTGGAAAGGTAATAGAGGCACTACTCAAGGAAAGGATAGTGAATTTCCTGAAATCTACAAAACTGAGGCAATGTGGTTTACCAAAGGAAAACCGTGGCAAATTAATCTGATTGATTTATTTGATTGGGTGACAAGAGAATTGGATAGTGGACACACATTATGTGTAATCTACTTGGATTTTAGTAGGGCCTTTGACATGGTTCCTCGTGAGAAACTTAGAATAAACTCAGCGGGCTAAAGTTAGGACCCAAAGTGGTGAACTGGATTGGAAACTGGTTGACTGACAGAGGGTGGTGGTAACTGACATGTGGATGGGCATTTTCGAAAGAAACGTCCAAGTTGCGATTTGGATGTCTTTGCAAAACTTCCAAATCCAGGGGCGGGGAAAACGTCCAAATCCAGGGGTAGAGTGTATGCAAATCAAGTTCATGCATATTCATTGTGGATACCCTGAAAACCTGACTGGCAAGGGGTACTCCAGGACTGGACTTGGGAAACACTGGCCTAGACAAAAGGAGAGAGAGAGGGGGGAGGGAGAGATATGATACAGATATGTAAGTATTTGAAATGCATTAATATAGATACCTAACACTTCAAGAGATTTGGAGGTGGTAGAACTTGAGGACATGGATTCAGGTTGCAAGGCGGTAGATTTAGGAGTAACTTCAGGACATAACTTTTCTCAGAGAGGGTAGTGGATAGGAGAGGTGGTGAAGTCAAAAACAGTGAGGGAATTCAACAATGCATGGGATTAATACAGGGGATGCCTGAACAGAAAGATGATAGAAACAAAACTTGGCAGTTGAGTTACTACTACTACTTAACATTTCTAAAGCGCTACTAGGGTTGCGCAGCGCTGTACAATTTAATACAGAAGGACAGTCCCTGCTCAAGGAGCTTACAATCTAAAGGACAAATGCACGGTTGTTATGTTATGTTGGGCAAGTGTAGTTGGGAACTAAGGCCAATGCCAGATGAACATGTATGGTCTGTGTCCTGCAAATGGCAATAGACTGATATAGATCAAGTCTGTATAGTTTCTATCACTTTATTATCATATGCTACAAGTGAAGGTGCTGTGTATCTCAAGGAAGAGGGGAAGACATCTTAATGTTGAAATTAGAAAATTAATCAAAAGTATTTCTAACAGTATTTATAGCATGTGGAGAGGCATTTTTGATAAAACATTTAAGACTGATTTTGGACATTTTGGGGCTCATTTTTGAAAGAGAAAAACATTTCTTCTTCTCAAATCATCCAAATAGGTATTTTTGAAACCTATTTTATGTCTATCTGTGCATTTCATTTCCAATGTGTCCAAATCACAAGGGGGCATATTGGGGGCAGTTTGGAGGCAGGATTAGGGTGTGCCTAACACCTGGAAATTTTACAGCCATAATGGAACAAAACGAAAATGTCTTCTGCTAAAACCACTTTGGTTTAGACCTGTTTTTCTAAAAAAATAAGACAAAAAAGGTGCCCTAAATGACTAGATGACCAATGGAGGGATTCAGGGATGACCCGCTTACTCCTTCAATGGTCACTGACCCCCTCCCACTCCACAAATATGTGAATAATAGTACACATCAGCCTCTATGACAGCCTCAGATGTTATAGCCAGGTCAATTAGAGCAGCATACAGGTCCCTAGAGTAGTATAGTGGTGGATGCAGTGCAGTGTAGACAGCTGGACCCAGGCCCATACCTTCCTCTACCAGTTACACTTGTGGTGGAAACTGTGAGCCCTCCAAAACTCACCAGACACCCACTATACCCACATATAAGTGCCCCCTTCACCCATAAGGGCTATTATAGTGGTGTACTGTAGAGGGTAGTGGATTTTGGAGGGCTCACCATAAAAGATAAGGCGCAATGGTGAGATGTGTACCTGGGAGCATTTATATGAAGTCCACAGCAGTGCCCCATTGCTCTCCTGGGATGTCTGTGGGACCAGTATGCTAAAAATACTGGCCCCTCCTATATCCCAATGGCTTAATTTTGTGCATTTTTAACTTGTGTGGTCTTTTTTCCCGAAAATGGCCTAAACAGATAAATGCACAAAGTATAAAATCGTGTTCAAAACGGTATTTTGAAAGAAAATAGTAATTTTTCTTCTTTTGAAAATGGGTATATTTCCTATTCGAATTTGGTACGTTTAGCACAAAATGTCCAAAATCCGACTTAGACGAACTATCAAAAATGCCCTTGTTTGTTAGAAACGTCAAAAATGGAGTGGTGAACATAGTTATTTTCAAACCTGAAAAACATCTCTCTTTTGGTTTTCCTAGACATTTCGTGCTCAGTGCATTTTTCTTTTGGGACCACTTTGGAAAATAAAATGTCCAAGAAAAAAAAAAAAAAAACGCTAAAGCCAGCCATTGGGATGTGTGAGGGCCATCATTCTCAGTAGACTGGCCAGGCAGACATCCCAGCAGCAGTGGGGCAGCCTAGGGGGCACTGCAGTGGACTTCACATAAAAGGTCTCAGGCACACATTTCACCATAACCTCCTTCTATTGTATGGTAAGTCCTCCAGGAGCAGAAAAATACCTACTATACCTCACTGTACAGCACTAGAATACCTCTCAAGCTTGCAGGTGTCACCTATATGTAAGTACAGTAGGCATTTAGTGTTTTTTGGACGTCTCACATGTTGCATCACAAGTGTACCGTTTAGAACAGGATATGGGCCTGGATCCCCTTCTCTACAGTCCACTGCATTGACCACTAGGCTACTCCTTGGACTGCGTGCTGCTCCAATAGGAATGCCCATCATATCTGAAGCTGTCATAGAGCCTGGTATGTACTGTCACTGTCACATCTTAGGGGGCTGGGAGGGGGTCAGTGACCATTGGGGGATTAAGGGTGATTAAGCCAATCCTTTCAGTGGACATTTGGTCATTTAGGGCACTTTTTGGTCACTTAGTCGTGATTGAAACAGGTCTAGCCAAAAACATCTTCATTTTGGCCTTAGACGTTTTCATTTTGTTCCATTATTGCAAACCGAACAAAGAGGGTAAACAGCATACATAGAAAGCATAGGCACCCGGTATAAGAGGCTTGGAGAGGCTAAGCCTCCCCTGAGGGGTTTAAATTGTTGATTTACTTCCATCCTCACAGCAGGAGCTGCAGTGAAAGCCCTCTAGCCTTGTGTAACCGGTTATAGAAATTGGTTTATGGTTTAATTTGTTTACCTTACTGCTGGGAGAGCAGGGGGGGGGGGGGGGGGCTGGCTGGAGGTGTCCTGGGTTGCCAGGGAGATATTAACGAGAATGACTTCCTGACCTGCACTGAGGACAGATAGCAGCAGAATCGGATAGGGTCAGCATGATCAGAAAAAGTCACCAGACAACAAAGGTAGAAAAGATCATTTTATTTTCACTATAGTGTTTGGAATATGTCCAATTTGAGAATCAGGTGCTCAACATTAAAAGTTTATATTTATTTACTTATTTATGGCATTTTATCCCACATTAAACATGAATTAGGATGTTTTGTGGCTCTACATGAGAATTGTGATGATATGATCCTTTGTTTCATATTGTTGACGGTCTGCATTTTCCGTATGGGTGGTATTGGTGTATTAGGTTCTGCCCAGTATAATATTTATGGTACAGTAAGGTTCTGAGTGTGTTTTTGCATAAAGTTGTGCATAGTGTTTTGCAGTTGAGCGATTGTGGTTAGAATATGCTTTGAGCAACCACTTTATTCTTTGACATATGATACATATCTAATATCTAAATTTAATAAAAGGTATTAATTGTGACTTTTATTTATTTATTTTTTCTGTGTGTTATTAGACAATTATGGATTTAAGCTCCACCCCTGGCCCCACCCTAACCCCGCCCCCTTCAGCCTCCCCAAACAGTTGGGCCACCGACCGCCTATGATAGAAAGAACACAAACAAAAAAAGCAATACTGGGCCTTCAAGACTGAGACAATAGGAGTATTTTTATTGATACTCCTGTTGTCTCAGTCTTGAAGGCCCAGTATTGCTTTTTTTGTTCCATTATTGCAGTCATCTTTTGCTGCCGCCCATGTCCCGCCCAAAACATGCCCCAATACACCCTTTTGAAGTTTGGGTGAACTGTGGAGCAAATTGTCTAAAATCAGGGTGTAAAAATTGCAACTTGGATATTTTTGAGAGAAAAAAGTCCTTCTGCTACCTTAGAATGTTTTTTGGATGTGCTTTTATTTTGAAACGATCCCCATATTGTCCCAAGACTGCATCATATTTAACTGCCTGCAAATGGGTGGCATGATGGCAAATTGCCAACCAATGTTTGAGCATGAATGATTATAACCTGCACAAAGTGGCGGGTGCAGCTCTGGACACATTGTTGGGCAGACTGGGTGGACTGTACAGGTTTTTATCTGCTGTCATGCATTATATGCTACTGTGTATTTTGAATTAATTCCCATCTTTTTCAGTTGTAGCTCAGTTTACAATCAGATACAGCAGGTATTTTCTTCTCTCTGTAGGGCTTACAAACTATGGGGCCCTTTTACTAAATTGCAAGAAGCCCTAAGGTGGGCTTAGCAAAGGAGAAAAGGCTTACCGCAAGACACATTAACACATTTTGCAGTAATTTGCCTGTTTTTTTAAAAGGGGCATGTCATGGGTGGAGACTAGGCATAGAGGCATTAACTAGTTGTTGCTTTAGGATTAGTGCGTGCTAACTGGTTAACACTGGGTTAACATGAGAGCACTTAGGGGGAGGGCATTCAATATAGGTCACCCAAAGTTAGGCACCAGGATGATGCTTGCTAATGCAAATTTTATAAAAGCATGCAGAATTAAGAACATGAGAATAGGCATACTGGGTCAGACCAATGATCCATCCAGCCCAGTATGCTGTTTCAAACAGTGGCCAATCCAGGTCACAAGTACCTGGCAGAAACCAGTAGTAACAACATTCTATGCTACCACTCCCAGGGCAAGCAGTGGTTTCCCCATGTGTGTCTCAATAGCATACTATGGACTTTTCCTCCAGGAATTTGTCCAAACCTTTTTAAACCCAGATACGCTAACCGCTGTTACCACATCCTCCGGCAATGAGTTTCATAGATACCAAGTTGCTAAGTGGTGAATTCACTGGCAATGGCAATCAAGGGTCAGCCTGATTACTTGGTATTTTGCAAAAGACTGAAAACTTTCCTCTTTTAGAGGTTTCAACCCATTGATGGAGTGTGCTAGATTGTAACTGGCCATCAATGGTTTAATATTTAGTTCGTATTTGTATCTTATTTGTGCTACTCTGCTTTTACATGATATTTTGTTTATGGTATTGTAAACCTTGCCTGTTGTTTTATTTATTATAAGTCACATTGAACTTGAGTATGGTATCAGTGGTTAGCGTATCTGGGTTTAAAAAAGGTTTGGACAAGTTCCTGGAGGAAAGGTTCATAGACTGCTATTGAAAGAGACATGGGGAAAGCCACTACTTGTTCCTGGGATCAGTAGCATGACTCTTGCTACTATTTAAGATTCTGTCAGGTACTTGTGACCTGAATTAGCCATTGCTGGAAGCAGAATACTGGGCTAGATGGACCATTGGTCTGACCCAGTATGGCTATTCTTATGTTCGGGATAATGTGGAATATAAATGTCAACATTACTACTACTACTACTACTATTTAGCATTTCTATAGCGCTACAAGGCGTACGCAGCGCTGCACAAACATAGAAGAAAGACAGTCCCTGCTCAAAGAGCTTACAATCTAATAGACAAAAAATAAAGTAAGCAAATCAAATCAATTAATGTGTACAGGAAGGAGGAGAGGAGGGTAGGTGGAGGCGAGTGGTTACAAGTGGTTACGAGTCAAAAGCAATGTTAAAGAGGTGGGCTTTCAGTCTAGATTTAAAGGTGGCCAAGGATGGGGCAAGACGTAGGGGCTCAGGAAGTTTATTCCAGGCGTAGGATGCAGCGAGACAGAAGGCGCGAAGTCTGGAGTTGGCAGTAGTGGAGAAGGGAACAGATAAGAAGGATTTATCCATGGAGCGGAGTGCATGGGAAGGGGTGTAGGGAAGGACGAGTGTGGAGAGATACTGAGGAGTGAAAAAAATATTTCTTCCCATTTGTGTTAAAAGTATTTCTATGTACTTTCATTTGAAAGATTAAAACAACAATTCACTTCTACTTGTTCTACACCAGTCAGGGTTTTGTACTGCCTTTCTAGAATACTAGCTCAGTATGCAATTTAACACCAAAGGCTGGTGTAAATGCAACTACTGGTGTACACAACTACTACGGTTAATCACGGAAATGCAAGTATTGTATAACTGTGCACCTAATTCGCATGCTAGTCCCCTGTCTACACTCCCTTTGGAGTTGTGAATGAGATAAGTTAGGTGTGCAGGTTATAGAATAGGGGCATGGGGCATTTAGCACCTGTTAAATGCCAATAATTAATTGCTATTACCTATTTAGCAGTTAGTTTCTGCTGGACCTGTGAGCCACGCCCAAAAATTGCCCACCCAACTTTAGGCAAATTATACAAAATCTAAGGATTAGTGACTTCTAAAAAGGAGGCTGTAAGGTGCTGATGATCAGAAGTCCTGCGCTGTTCCAAGTAGCGTTCTAAAAATAGTACTGGAACAGCGTGGGGCTATAATGCCCCTATGATCAGAGCTAATATCATGCAAATTTAGGCATCTTATTAGCTCTGATCATAGGAGTAAAGTGCGGGAGGATTGTGCCGGAGTGGAGGAGTGGCCAGAGCACCAGTCTTGCAATCCAGAGGTAGCCAGTTCAAATCCCACTGCTGCTCCTTGTGATCTTGGGCAAGTCACCTAACCCTCCATTGCCTCAGGTACAAACTTAGATTGTGAGCCCTCCTGTGACAGAGAAATATCCAGTGTACCTGAATGTAACTCACTTTGAGCTACTACTGAAAAAAGTGTGAGCAAAATCTAAATAATAAATAAAATAAAAAGAAAGCCCAGACCTGTCAAACCCCCCAGACCTCTGCCATACCCTTGATCCTGGTGGCCTAGTGCCACACCAAGCCTCCCCAAACAGCACACAGGGCCCCCAGCCCTCCCCCCAACTCATCTTGAGAGAGCCATTTGGAAGATGAAGAGGTTTTGAAGGTTGCAGTCATATTGGATGTACACTTTGTACTTTAATTCTTGTGTGCGTTCTACATTATCCCCTAAAGCAGTTTGATTGTAAAACAGGGAACCCCTGTCGGAATTTTACAGAGTAAACCACTAAGATAAGTATGTTTTTTATATGTAGATTTCTTCTTTTACATTTTATTCTGCATCAGTTGATGAATTGCTTATGAAACGTTTATTATATTACAGGATTGTGGATTTTTTTAATGACTGATGATTATTGTGAAGTTCCAACACCAGATGCACTGCTGACTTACTAGATAATCTAATTACACCTCTAGCAGTGATTATTTTGCAAATGAGGGAAAAGACTCAACCACTACGGCTATATTTACACATTGGTGTTCATTGTATAGCACGTAGAAAAAGTCATCACAGTCTGTGATGACTTTTTCTACGTGCTATACAATGAACACCAATGTGTAAATATAGCCGTAGTGGTTGAGACTTTTCCCTCATTTGCAAAATAATCACTGCTAGATGTGTAATTTGATGATTATTGTGAGCCACCTATATATGAAGGTTTTACCTACGAATTAGGTGAGACTCCTGTTGTTTACTGAGGTCTTTTTCCCCCACTTTTTCAAGTGTAAGCAATTCTCTATATTTTTGAAGTACTTAATTGAATTCTACTGATTCTTTTGGTAATTGAAATCGACCATTACTATAATGTTGCCCAATTTACCAGCTTTCCTAATTTCTGTAAACATTTCTTCATCTGTCTGTTCATTCTGTCCTGGGAGATGGTAGTACAACCCTACAAGAATACTCCTTCCCTTCACACATAGAATCTATCCATAATGATTCCACGCTGCTATCTGTTTCATGTGGAATGTTTATTTTATTTACTCAGTTCTCTCTTTAACACATAGCACAACCCCTCACCTTCCAATTTGATCCTCTCTGTCATTGTGATAGAATTTGTATCATGTTAACACAGTAGTGAAGCATGGGCATGTTTCCCACATAGGTGTGTAGTTCATAGACTACACGAACTGCACACATCATTGGGTGCACCTAGACACACCAACCTACTCCTGCTGTTGACATGGAGTAAGAGGGCATGCCAATGCCAACCTTACACTAGTATTCTATAGCAGACTCTTGCTGCCAAGATGCCAGTATGGAATTGTCGCTAAGTGCAAGGGCATCTAGTCTCAGGCGCTTATTTATAGAATTGTGTTTGTACCTGAGGCAATGGAGGGTTAAGAAAGGAATTCTATAAATGGTGCTAAAACTTGGGTGCCGAAAAAATTCAATGCTAACCACTATTCTATAAAGAGGGCTCGCCTTTTAGAATAGCATTTAGCGTGGATCCCATGCCTAACTTTTGGGTGCCGGACTTACGCCTGCTAAAACCTGGTGTAAATTCCGGAATCCAAATTAGGCATGGTAAGGCAGTATTCTATAATTCCACGTGCAACTTTTCAGAATGCTCCTGGCAATGTCCCCTTTTTAGAAAAATGCTGCGACAGGCGCTAATGGCATGCATCCAGTTGTGTGTGCAAATCCTAATTGATGTCAATTAACTGCAGTAATTGGTTGTTAGTGCCAATTACTGCTAGTTAAGAGCTCTTTAATCAATTAATTTGCACACACCCCACATTTTGGCACATAACTTTGGGTGCCATATATAGAATCTGGGGGTAAGTGACTTGCCTAAGATCACAAAGAGCATCAGTGAGGTTTGAACCCTGATTTTCCTTGTTCTTAGCCCACTGTTCTAACCACTAGGTTACTTCTTCATATATGATGCTTTTCACAATACTTTATTTTTCAATGCTCTATGCTGCTCATTCAATAACTTTATTCAATTTGCATCTTGTTGCAGCGAGGGGAAAATGCCTAAGCCAAGGGGTATATGGGAAGTGTTAATAGTAATACACATCATCTTATCCTGGGACAGCAGTTCTTGTAAGAGATGGAGACCTCTTTCAGGAGCAATGATGTACAGAGATTTGCATTTCAGGTCATAATCCACTGGCCTTGCAGGTGGGCAGCTTGACACAACAATGGTGTATCTTGTGATGCTATAAAATGTGAATGGAGTGCACCATGCTGAAGGCCATCATAGCTTGGGGGTTATTGGCTGAGATGGTAGTACCTTTGACAGACAAGTGGGCAGTGTGGCACAGTACCCAGCATACCTTTGGAACTGCAAAGCATGAGTTAGGTTGCTGTCAGTGTTGGAAGGGACCATTCTAGTCTGATAACATGGCAGGACCCCAGGTTTTATATGGATCTACCTTAGTCATTACTGCAGTAGGCTGACAAACCTGGGTGCTATAGATTGCCTATCCTACCCATGGCAGGCTGGCATATAACCTTAATGCATAACTTGTGTACAAATAAATAAATTTGTTACCATTAAATCCACTTAAAACTCATTTAATAACTCATGACTTTTGGGCTCTAGGAGAGGAATAGACAGCGATGGGAAGATACAGTTGCCCAAGTTTTAGGTGTAAATAAATGTCTAATTACTTGCCACCATTTCACTTTAAGTATCTCTACAATTAACAAAAGACTATTTGCCTCAGGATTAGATGATGTAAAGGTTATTCACTCCAGGACTGGTTTGACTATTTTCTGTTTCTGTAGAATTAAATTTCAGTGAACAACAAGGAAACAGCAGGATTAGGTAAAAGACTCAGCTGGGTATTTTATAGTTATTAGGGAAAAAACATCTGGAGCTCTGTAAGGATATAATATGCTTAAGAATTACATTTTTTAATCTGCAATGTTAGATTTGTTACATAGCAGTAGCCTCCTAACAAAAGTCTTTCTACATTGTTTAATAATAAATTTTATTACCTCCTTGTCTGATTTGTCATCTAGTCTGGCGTTCAATATATTTTTATTGAACTCAGAAGGTTTTTAAAAATACATTGTTCATTTAGTGAACTCAACATATAAGTCTACTGGGAGGATACTAATACCACAATCTACAATGTAGTTTATGTAATGATGTAACCATAAAAGTTGCAGTTAAAGAAAGGTTTCCAAATTCCCTCATATGTTTTAAGCCTATTACAATTTTGGGTCACAACATGTTCATATTTGCAAAACAATCATACTATAGCCTCTTTCATTAGAATGTATTAAGCAGTTAACATGGGAGCACACACACACTTACAAGAGTAGTTAATGCAGTGGCTTGATATCTAAGGGTATGTCAACTAAAGAGTGTTAAACCCTAATGTGCACTTAGAGATATGATAGAGGTCTATAAGATAATGAGTGGAATGGAACGGGTCGATGTGGAGCGTCTGTTTACGCTTTCCAAAAATTAGGACAAGGGGGCATGCGATGAAGCTGCAGTGTGGTAAATTTAAAACGAATCGGAGGAAATTTTTCTTCACTCAACGCGTAGTTAAACTCTGGAATTCGCTGCCGGAAAAGGTGGTTAAGGCGGTTAACTTCAAAAAAGGGTTGGACGGCTTCCTAAAGGAAAAGTCCATAGACCGTTATTAAATGGATTTGGGGAAAGCCCACTATTTCTGGGATAAGCAGTAAAAATGTTTTGTACTTTTTGGGATCTTGCCAGGTATTTGTGATCTGGATTGGCCACTGTTGGAAACAGGATGCTGGGCTTGATGGACCTTTGGTCTTTCCCAGTATGGCAATACTTATGTACTTATGTTATTGAATGGACGAGGGAATACAGTATTTCTAGGATGGGCGGACAAATGCTTGTTCTTTTGGCCGCTGTTGGTGACAAGTGCTGGGCTCGATAGACCCTTGGTCTGTCCCAGCATGGCGATGCTTTGTACTTATGAACATGGAGAAACGCTTACTGCAAAGTGCATTAAATCGTTTTGCGGTAAACAACATTTTTGCACATGCTAAGAGCGCATTATTTATATTCTTGTATTTATTTTTTAGAGGTGACATGTCAGGGACAGAGAATGAGCATGCATATGCTAATCAGCTAATGCATTGACATATGTGTCCTCTGTTTAGCGTGTCTATAACATGGAGCACTTAGGGCTAGATTCAGTAAATGGTGCCTAAAAAAATCAGCACAGAACCCCCCCCCCCCCCCCCCCCCCCGTAAATGGTGTTCTATAAGCCCTGCCTAAAGTTTGGCATGGTTTATAGAATAGCACTTAAGTGTTATCATTCTGCGTAAATTTAGATATGACCATTTGTACCAACGAAAATGTGGTGCAAATGCCTACACCTAAAATTATGCGCGGAGCACCCTTATTCTGTAATTACGCATGTAACTCAAAACCGCACCTCCATTTGCCCCAAAACTCCCATGACATCCCCTTTCCATGCCCTCTTTTTCAGGCCACACTAAATGTTGGGTGTGATCTTGTGCCTAACTCTATGCACATAACACCCAAAAATCTAATTAGTGCCAATAATTGCTTGTTAAAAAGCCAGTTATTGGCATAAATTGGCTAGTTCAATTAAACTTCACATGCAAATTGGAACTGTGCCTAAATTACATGTGCAATTTTCAGTGACCTTTATAGAATCAGGGGCTTATGCCTACTACTACTACTACTACATTTCTAGAGCGCTACTAGGGTTACACATGCCTCCTAAATAGGAGGCAGTCAGTAAGAGCGCCAACCTCCTTTTTTTCAGGTTACACACACTAATGCAACATTAGCACATGATCTGAAAAAGAAATACCTGAAAATGCCCTATTTCTTAGCAGACTGGAAATGGGCTTAGCAGATGGGAAACTCCCGTGTTTGCCAAACTACAAGTATTGAAAGGCTGATTCAGTCACTTAAGTAAATAAGCTGATAGAAGAATTCAACTGAGTGCCCATAGCAGTAGAGCTGCCAAATTACCCAATTTGAAAAGAGAGATTTTAGGCCAGTCCTAGCTTTCTGCTTACCCTATCATGATACATTATCCCCGGATTCTATATAAGGTGCCCAGATTTGTGTGCCCAAATTTATGTGCCCACCCAATATGCATACATTAATTAATTGCTTAAGAAGCTCAATGACATCAATAATTAGGTACTAACAGCCAATTGATGTTAATTGGCATCATTAATATTTGCACGCACATCTGGCTGCATGCTATTCTATATGGCAGTGTGCCTAACTCCCATAGCGCATATCTCAAAAGGGTGTGTGGCCATGGGAAGAGCATGGGCATGTCAGGGACATTCCAAAATTTGTGTGTGTAGTTATAGAATACTCAATAAGTTCACCTAACTTGAAGATCAGCATTTACACCAGGTGCTGTGCTTTTTGAAGTGTCACTGGACAATTTATCAAAGTTAGCTTTCCAGCTACAAGATTGCACAACTGAACATATATCCACAACCGACACAGATACATTGACTCCTGAAACAGGCATACCATTGCCGAACACGGAACCATGTCAAGTCTTTTATATCTAGTCATTATCTGGTCATTGGCAATAAAGATTTTACCTACTCAGCTCTTGGTGTCCCGCCTGGATTGGTTGCCCCACATCCCTTCCCTACTCCTTGAACAGCAGCCAACATTAGGTGCCAGATCCACGCTTAAGCACTATTTTATAAAGAGCGTGCACCCTTTACAGAATAGCGCTTAATGTTGATTTTCTCCAGCGCCTAATTTTGAACACCATTTATAGAATCTGTCCCTATATGACCTGCAGCATGGATTTCAATTGGTAGAATCAGCAAATATGAATCCTACACTGCTTTGGGGTGTAAGTTCAAAACCAAGTTTAGACCAAAAGTCTTCCTTCTCGAACTGGGTACCTTGGCATCTTTGCATTACTACTACTACTGATAGCATTTATATAGCATTACCAGACGCACACAGCGCTGAACAATTGACATAGAGAGACAGTCCCAGCTCAAAACTTACAATCTAGGTAAAACAGACAGACAAGACATTATGGACAAGGGAATTACAGGGTAAAGAGGAACAGGGAGGAGGACAAATGGGTAGTGGCTAGGAGCCAAAGGCAGCAGTGAAAAGGTGAACCTTCAGCATAGATTTAAAAACAGGTAGAGATGGAGCTAGACGTATGGGCTTGGGAAGGCGGTTCCAGGCATAAGATGCAGTAAAATAAAAGGAGTGGTCTGGAGTTAGTGGTGGAGGAGAAGGGGGACGATAAGAGAGACTTGCTCAGAGACCGGAGTTCACGGGGAGGAATGTAGGGAGAAATGAGAGAGGAGAGGTAATGAGGGGTCATTGAGTGGATGCATTAGAGAGTTTACTAATGAATTGCTTCCAGTGGTTCCTTCCACACCCACAGGAGTTTCTTACAGATAGGTCCAGGTGGACTTTATTGCTTTTTCTTCAAAGGAAAAACCCTATGCGGTGTTACCCTCTGGCTGGATGAGACTAGCCTACTTCTGTGCAATCTGGAAAAAAAAACCCTTTGTAATTGCCATAACCTTCAGTTTAAGGGTGCCCTCACATGCTCCCAATATTCCTAAGTCTGTGGCTTTAAGCAATGTTTCAAAGCCTCCTGTTTCCAATACTCTAATTTCTGGTAATCCAGACAATGGGGCTAGAGCTACCTTTGCTTTGGGGCTGAGAGCGAAAGGGGATCACACTCCTGCCCCAACACAATACCACCTGTGTCCATTTCTTAGCCTCTTTAGCAAAGAGACCCCTTAGGAGGTTCTAATTTTTGTTCCAACTGATAAGCGTGGAATGGGGTGGAGAATGGGTGAGGACCTGCATCTTACATTTACGGCATCATACTATACAGCATGTTAACTGTTAAGAGAAGTTAATGCCACCTCAGTAGCTGGTGCAAAGTACATCCACATTACCTGCAATGCACTTAACACTCACTAAGTGCATTGCCTCTGCATTAATTGTACTGGAGAATTCTGGACACACCCTCAATGGTTAAATCAGAGGCATTGCAGTAATTGTGCATTAGCAGTTGGACACTGAAGTGCAGTAACTGCAAAAGTAACTGCAAAAGTTTACTGTAGTATAGTAACAGGGCACCTATACTACCATTTCTATATGTCCAGAAAGGAACAATCCTTCCAATTATTAAGATCGAGTTTCAAGGCCAATGAAAGTAAATAATCTGTCTGTTTTTGTTACAAGCAGATATGTTTCTGTTACTATAATTGATTTTCAATAATAATTTGAAATAAAAATTCATATTGGATATTCAGTTTTCCCTTAATCGTTTTCTACAGGCTGACGGCTAGAAATATAACATATGTGAGAATGTTCCTATTGCTATGTAGCAAAATTTTAATCTTGCTGATCACTGAGCTTGGAGATTTTTATTCGTGTGGTGATTGCCCTGTAAACAATAAGGGACTCAGACATCGAAAGCTGTAATGACTTGCTCCAAAACCTAGTCCATTGCAGAGTTTCCTAAAGGTTTCCAAGTTTTTTCTCCTCTTTTTTTTTCTAATCTTTTGCAACCTTCAGTAAGTGTATTCATCAAATACTGATAGAATACTGAAGTCATTTTAGAGGATGCCAGTATCTTATCTCAAATTTTAAAAATATCTGGTATCCTGCAATGAATGGATATTGATTTTCCCTGATAATATACAGTGGCTAAAATGAAGCCACTTAATCCTTTGAGAATTTGCTAAGTCAAATTTCATCCTAGTCTTCAGGAAGGTCATAAGCTTTTTTTCCTTTTAATACTGGATCTAGCGTCCGTGTGCCTGATCTTTGTCTTCTAGTTCAACTAATACAGGAATTTCTAATTATGGACATTGAATTGTACCATAGGAGCATTTTGGTAGTGTCTTTTTCCATTAAATATTAATTGAATTATCAAATTTCCAAAATGCTTTATAGGTTGATATTATTGCTAATATCCTCCTGATTTGTGTCGGAAGATGGGCGCCCTTCTCCATTGAAAATAAGCAGGATAGTGCCTTAACACTTACCATGTAATAATTGCTGCACTAAACAGCTAACGTAGAAAGATCCAGGCAGTGGGCAGGAAGGACCACACTTTATTGTTAATGTGGAGGCTATTACTACACATTGGAGCCTTTTTACAAAGGTGCGGGGGCGGGTGGGGGGGGGGGAAGTGACCTTAGCCTGCCCTTGTCCCATGCACTAAAGCCACTTTTTACTGCAGCAGTAAAATGGCTGGTCTCCCATTTGTTTCATCAAGGACCATGTGCTAATGTTGGCATTAGCGTGCAGCCATTAAACAAATTAGCATGTGAACACTCACTGACACCTATTTTGTAGACAGTAAGGGCTCACATGCTAATCACACAATAACTGATCAGTCCTGGCACACTTACTCTCTGCCCCCAACATGCTCCCTCTGTCATAGCGGTTTGCGCATGCTAATCTCACACCACAAGACCTCCTGTGGTCAGTCTTTTTAAGCTGCAGTAAACGTGCACCACCACTTAACGCACCTTAGAAAAAGGACCCCATTAACTGTTAATGCAGTAGTTAATGCAGTGATGCATGGGGGTGGGGTGTGACACGCCTTGGGGAGTGGGGGTGTGACGTGCCTGGGGGGTGATGCGCCTCTGGGGGGGGGGGGGGCGCAGCAGCAGCCTGCCCCTTGGTATGCCACTGAGGCTATGACTGAGAAGAATTAAAGTAGATAGTTATCTGTTGGTGAAAGACTATAATGGGGTAATAAACCTCAAATATGGAATAGACATGAAGATATCAAAACTTTTGCATATAGGGAAAAGCCTGGTAGATTGGAAACACATGCAGAGCTGCAGAGAATACAGTCACTAATTAATGAACCAAGTGAGGCCACCAAACAGCTGGCTACCATGTCTGGCTCTGTAGGGCGAGGGTTGTGGAATTCTGTACTCAGGTGTTTAAAGTATTTTAAAAAGGTGTTAGGTTTTATTTTTCTGTTCTGAAGTTGTGCTATTTGTGTATGTAGGATAGATATTGTGTGATATTATGCCTAAGTCTTTTGAACTCCCTTCTGTTGTCTCAGATAATCTAAACCCATGGAATGGCTGTGAATTAAACTGTCACTAGTGAGGAACAAACTGTTTTTTCTCTGTTTGTTGCACACGGTTGTGTGCTTTGTTACTTCCTGCAGAGGCAGTCTATCACAAATGCGCTGTCACTGTCACAAGCTCATTTCTCCTTCCCACAGCAGAGTGAGCTGTTCTGTTCACAGAGTCACACAGAATCAGCTTTAGCCAGTGCCAGTGATAAGAAACAACACATGGAGCCAGTGATTTATTTACTGCTCAACCCCATAAATCTAAGAGGAGACAAGAGTGTACCTTGGCAGAGTCCATGGAGCATGGGCTGCAAGCTACTGGGTTTATATTGTTGAAAGGACTATCTTTTCTGCAACGGTGCCATATTTAGATGACATTCATGATCATAATGTAAAATGCAATAAACAATGATTTATCATAGCAAAATATTGTTTTTTTTCTGCAACATTACCATTGCTAATACAGTGCCACTGCAGGCACTCTGAGGGTGGCACCAATGCATGAACTACTATTTGGCTTTTAGATTTGCAACAATAAAGCACAATTGTGTAGATTCTACCTCACTATTGCAAAATCTAAAGGCCAAATAGCACTAACATCGATGACACTGTGGTGACAATGGTAACATTGCAAAAATCATGGTCCTTACTATAATAAATCACTATTTACTACCTCTGACATTATGATCATGATCATCATGTTGAGAGAATACAATTTTTCCTCTGTAGTAGTCTGAAAAAGTCACTGAAGAATTTCTGGGGGAGACTTGAAAAGGCAATGAGTAGGCGAGCGTGGGAGAAAAAGAAGAAGCAGAAAGGGACAATGAATTTGATTAGCAAATTAAACAGGCTATATGGTCCTGACTTTTACTATACTGAAAGGTACTGTAGCAGTGTGAGTGAGGGCAGGCCTTGAGTTTTGAAAAAGCCACAAGGTTTAAATGTGAAATAAAAATCACTATTTGTGTAGGAAAATGAGCCGCATTGAGCCTGCCATGAGTGGGAAAGCGGGGTACAAACGTAACAAAAAAAAAAAAATGGGTCACCTGTTCCCTTTATAGGTCAGGAGGAAACAAACACAAAAATCAGGCTTGGTGTTTATAAAGTTCTCTCCCATGGCCTTTTCTGGCAAGACCACGGTGTACAAGTCTCTCTTTATACAAGCAACACAACTGGAGTCCCAGTATTACAGTTTTGTCTTTGCAAACAGGCACCACAATTGCCCAGGCTTTGTCCTCAGTTCAAAAGTTACAATTTCAGCAGAGTTCCAATCTAAACTTGGTATACCTGAGTAGAGATTCTGCAGCATAGAATGGAGGGCTTCTCTTCTCACCTCTGAGTCTCTCAGATTGATGATACTAAGTGTTTTATCCTGCCATGACCATGTCCTCCCTGCTCTGCACCTGCCAAGTCATCTCTTCCTTACTCTATGACCTGCCTTTTAAAGGGGCTCTGTGAGGGAGTGCTGTTAAGGGAAGTGGTAGTTTCTTATAGACTTCCTGTTGTGCCCCCATATTCATGGAGGCAGGCTGCATGTTGTTTGTATAGGGTATACAGTGATTATGCCTTTAAGATATGAAATTGTACCCTTGGACTACAGATCTATTCAATTTTGTAGTTCTCTCTGATTGGCTCCTTCAGAACACATGTACAGCTCCCTATGGCTTATGGGAGGCTTTCTATTGGTTGTTTGGCTTCTTGTATATGGGGCTTGTAGTGTCCCCCTTCCTTCTTTTCTCTGCCCCTGAGAACATGGTGGATTGAGAACAGGAGATGGCATGGCATCAAAATGTTGAAGTCACTTAGGTTTGTCTCTGTTTCCCCTACTCCACGCAGCCATCATTCTTCGTACACTTAAAACAAAGCAAACAAACCTATGAGCTGCTGCATCCACGTTGTCTTTTTGTTGGTAGCATTTTTATTTAATCTCACTTAATTTTCAAATATGCCAGCTTGTGCAGCATACAGATGTACACAGAGGAGTATAATAACGGAATAACTTTTCATAGGTAGAGTAGTAATTTGTTATAAATCGTAATCAATGTATCATTTGGAGGGGCTGATTATAGTGACACCCTAGCATGTATTATATTATGCAGAGATTTTTTTCTCTGGTAAAAGGCCACTAAAACAGACATCATGTTATGAGAATCAGGTGCTCAACATTCAGAGTATTATCTATCTATCTATCTCATCTATCTATCTATCTATCTATCTATCTATCTATCTATCTATCTATCTATCTATCTATCTATGACATATTCGACATTAAACATGAATTAGGTTTAAACTTGGCAGCATTTTAAATCTTTTTTTCCTGAGCCTAGATCAAAAGTGAAAGATGGTTTGTGGGAACTTGCTCCTTTTGTTTTGTGGAATGCAGTGGTATATATAAAATACACTTAATATTGTTTATAACTACTATTTAAAAGAAAGATATTCAGTAATGAGGTGTTGTTGTAGATAATAAGCTGAAATCTTCTGCTCAGTGTGAAGCAGTGGCCAAAAAAGCAAACAGGATGCTAGGAATTATTAAGAAAGGGATGGTGAATAAGCTCAAAAATACTATAATGCCTCTGTATCGCTCCATTGCGTTCAGTTCTGGTCACTGTACCGCAAAAAAGATATAGCGGAATTAGAGGAGGTTCAAAGAAGAGTGACCAAAATGATAAAGGGGATGGAACTTCATATGAGAAAGGCTAAAGAGGTTAGGGCTCAGCTTGGAAAAGAGATGGATGAGGGGAGATATGATTGAGGTCTATAAAATTCTGAGTGGTGTAGAACGAGTAGAAGTAATTTGATTTTTACTCGTTCCAAAAGTACAAAGATTAGGGGACACTTAAGGAAGTTAAATGGAAATACTTTTAAAATAAATAGGAGGAAATATTTCTTCACTCAATGAATAGTTAAGCTCTGGTGGTAACAGCAGTTAGCATATCTTGGTTTAAAAAAGTTTGGGGCATGTTCTTGGAGGAAAAATGCATAGTTTGCTATTGAGACAGATATGGGGAGGCAGCTGCTTGCCCCAGATAGCATGGAATGTTGCTAATAAGGGGTTTCTGCCAGGTAATTGTGACCTGGCTTGGCCATTGTTTGAAAACAGGATACTGGGCTAGATGGACCATTGGCCTGACCCAGTATGGCTGTTCTTATGTTCTTAATGAGTGCAGAGGTACCTTCATGCAGAAGTCCAGAGTCAGTCTAAAAGTGCCAACATTTTCCAATTCTGTGATATATATTTATTTTTTCTTCAAGTCATTTTTCAACAGCATTTTCTCAGTTATTACCCAAATGCGAACACAATTATAATGTTAATTAATAAGTTTTAGATGTTACTTAATTCTATTATTCTGCTCACTGTATTGTCAGTTTTGGCACAGTATAAGTCATCCAAGGAAGCCAATGGACTGCATTAGGGGCTTATAGACCATTTAGTGTTTATTTATTTATTTATTTGTTACATTTGTATCCCTCACTTTCCCACCTATCTGTAGGCTCAGTGTGGCTTACATATTACCGGAGAGGCGTTTGCAGACTCCGGTGTAAACAAATACAAAGTAGGGGCGTAGCCAGACTTCAGCGGGAGAGGGTCCAGAGCCCAAGGTGAGGGGGCACATTTTAGCCCCCCCTGGTGCCACAGACTCCCCCCCCCCCACCATTGCATACTTTGCCCCCCCTGCCGCCGACCCTCTCGACCCCCTCCTGCCGCCAACCCGCCATTGCCTACCTTTGCTGGTGGGGAACCCCAACCCCGCCAGCCGAGGTCCTCTTCTTCTCGCAAAAGGCTTCCTTCTGTTTCTGACGTCCTGCACATTGTACATGGCGGGGCTTGGGGTCCCCTACCAGCAAAGGCAGGCGACTGTGACGGCGGGTTGGCGGTGGGAGGGGGGGTCGGGTGGGTCGTCGGCAGGGGGGTTCAGGGCCAAATCTACGGGGGCCCAGGCCCCCATGGCCCCATGTAGCTACGCCACTGAACAAAGTGATATTGTGATAAGATAAAGTTCATGTGGCACAGCCACATTAGGGAATCGTACAACGGAAGAGTTGTGTTATGTCCATTACGTACTTTAGTTTTGTTGTGTTGCTGAGATCAGGCATTATGTTGGAAAGAAAATATTTATTTTTTGACTTAATGAAAACTACTTGTCCCTGAAACATGCTCAAAACAGAATAATCCAGTTGTACAAAAGAGATAAGGTGAAGATGTGATTCCATGTGCCCCAATGAAAGGAGAGTTTAATTTTACTTCCAGTCTTTATAACACCAGGCTTCCCAAGGCAGATTAAAACAACAGTTAAAATGAACCCATCAGTAAACAGGATATCCTCACTGAAATTTGGCCATGTATTACTGTATTGCATAGAACAGTGTAGAAAAATGAGCACAAAATACAGCCTTTTTAGTGCTATTTCCACCAGCTACAATAATTTTTGAAGCTGTTTTAGTGATATTCAGTTTTGATTTAATGATATTTATCTACAAATGGGAAGCTTTCAAATAAAATAAAAAAAACCTGTCAAAAATAAGTAAAAAAAAATTAAAAAAATATTTTGTCCTCCACCTTGTAAGGCACTGCCTATCTAACTGGAACAGCTTTTGACTTTTTACAGATAGACCATGCATAGGCAGTCCGTTATTTCTATTACTCTTTTACTATTGTTTTCAGTAGCGTTTGCTATTGTTTTGGGTGAACCAGTGAGGTGGCAATCTCCGCCTACTGCCAGCAAGCTCCGTCTACTGGCTTCAACTCATATAATGGCTAGATAGCCTTGTACCATCTCCTGTTCTCAATCTAACCTCCTTGGTGGGAGCAGCTCTTTGATTTAGCAAGCGGTGCATACTACTTAACATTTCTAAAGCGCTATTAGGGTTACGCAGTGCTGTACAATTTAACACAGAAGGACAGTCCCTGCTCGAAGAGCTTACAATCTAAAAGACAAATGTACAGATAATCTGAAAGGTCAGACAGATTGGGGCAACCTATATGTTCGAAAGGTTAGGTTCTGAATGCAGTATTGAAGAGGTGAGCTTTAAGCAAGGATTTGAAGATGGGTAGGGAGGGGGCTTGGCGTAGGGATTCAGGAAGATTGTTCCAAGCATAGGGTGAGGCAAGGCAAAATGAGCGGAGCCTGGAGTTGGCAATGGTGGAGAAGGGTACTGAGAGGAGGGATTTGTCATGTGAGCGGAGGTTACGGGCAGGAACGTAGGGGGAGATGAGGGTAGAGAGGTAGTGAGGAGCAGCAGACCGGGTGCACTTGTAAGTAAGGAGGAGAAGCTTGAATTGGATGCGGTATCTGATCGGAAGCCAGTGAAGTGACTTGAGGGAGTGGGGTGATATGAGTACATCGGTTCTGGCGGAATATAAGACGTGCGGCAGAGTTCTGAATGGATTGAAGGGGGGATAGATGGCTGAGTGGGAGGCCAGTGAGGAGCAAGTTGCAGTAGTCGAGGCGAGAGGTAATGAGAGCGTGGACGAGAGTTCGGGTGGTGTGCTCAGTGAGGAAAGGTCGAATTTTGTTGATGTTGAAAAGGAAGAAGCGACAAGTTTTGGCAGTCTGCTGGATATGCGCAGAGAAGGAGAGGGAGGAGTCGAAGATGACCCCGAGGTTGCGGGCAGATGAGACGGGGAGGATGAGGGTGCCATCAATTGAGATAGAGAGTGGGGGAAGAGGAGAAGTGGCTTAGGTGGAAAGAAGAGGAGCTCGGTCTTGGACATGTTCAGCTTCACTGTAATTCCATCAAGTCTTTTTACCACTCCTAATCTACTATAAAGCATTCTCTCTCAGCATGTGCTGAAATCTCTTTCCCAGTCCCTATGTTTGGGGTACACTGGTTAAATTGTGGACTCTGGTAGTAGAGGTTACATACTTTTCAAGCAACAAACTAAATTATTTTCTCCTTGTTCAAGTTACTACATTAAAGAAAAATTGCTTAACAACTGTGACTATCTTGGAGATGTTGTATGCCTACAGTATTAGTTTTAAACTGCATGCTATCATTCTGGGAGTGAGGTAGAAAAACAGTGACTGTTCTATATTTATTTAATTGGTTCTTTGTAAGCCGTTTTGGGGCTGCAACACTGTGGCAAAAGGCGGGGGTATAAATGTACTAAAATACATAAATAAATAAATAAGGCTTGCCTGAAACAACACACTCCCTTACCGGCACCAATTACAACAAAAAATGAAAGTGATGGGCTAAATATCACAACCAAACATATGTTACCGATTCCCCATCACCAGTGCAAGAAAAAGGCATCATGCTAATGTGTGCTTTACTCATTTCAACCTTGCTGCCTTGGTTACAGACACCAATGCTACTATCCCCATGACCGATGCAGGGAAGGGATTTTCAGATTTAACTCACACCTTCTTTAATTATAGCTCAAGGCAAGTTATATTCATCTACAATAGGCATTTTTTTGTCCCCAGAGAGCTAAAAATCTGTTTGTACCTGTGGCAATGGAAGGTTAAGTGACTTACCCAAGATTGTAATAAGTGTTTGTGAGATTTGAAACTTGGCTTCCTTAGTTCTCATCTCACTTTTCTAGCATTAGACTGCTTCTCTTCCTGAAGGGCTGAGTGTGCTGACCACATCAATGCCTATATGGCAAAGGTAGAGATGAGAGGTATTGCTAATATTTCTTCTATCCACAGATTCAGGGGCCCATTACTAAGCCGCGGTAGGCTCTACATGCATGCAGTGCACGCCCAATTGAGACTACCACCAGGACAGCGTGCCCTCCTGGCAGTAATTTCAGATTTAGCACGTGCCCATAACACGTGGATGAATTATTATTTATTTCCTCCTGCGCATGCGGTAATTGGCACTTGGCACGTGCCGACCGTTCACCGCGTGTGTAGCGTGAGCCTTTACTGCTAGATCAATGGGCGACATTAAGGGCTCAGGCCAGTTTTGGTGGTGCTGGTTTCATTTTTACCGCAGGCCTTTTTCTCGTCCCATTAAAAAAAGCGCCATTTTTTGTAGATGCAGTAAAAACTGGCCTGGTGCGTGCCCAATACACGCGCCTATGCTACCACAGGCCACTTTTTACTGTGGCTTAGTAAAAGGGCCCCTTAATTTCAGATCTGATAAGCTGCTTGAATGTTTACTATGAGTTATAAAGTAGGAGAAATCTGACCTTAGCAATTTATCAGAAATAAACTTTATGGGACCTATGCATTAAAACTTGGGCTAAAATATTTTAGCATGCACTCAGCAAAGCCATTACAGTCCACACTAAACTGACTCTTCATGGGCAATATACAATTGTTTCTTCAGGCCTGCTAAAATGCTACTTTTTGGGTAGAGGTACAAAAATAAGCATTCACCAACCTAAAATATGCAGCATATGTATTCTCAAAATCTTCTGCACTAACCATTCCAAAGTGAAAGGGTCCATGAGCATGAGCTTTCATTCCCCATCTCATCCCTCTGAAGTCAGATTCACACCCTCATCCGCCAGCACAAGTTCAAGGAGTTTTGGTGCCTGATTACTCCCACAACTCCTGATATAAAGAAGAAATGGAGTCAAATGAAGTTTTTTGTATAATACAACTTCCGTATTGGGATAACAAACTTCTGATAGACTATACTTACATTTGAAATTTGTTCAAAATTCCAATAGAGTCAGTTAAATTGCTTGTTAGTGCTATCTAGCCATTTTCAGCAGCACTTAACCTGTTATCTCTGTTGAAAACGACTGGTTAGCTCTGAATTCAAAAGCATGTAACTCGTGGGCATTCCAGGGGTAGAGTCGGGTTAAGTGCTGATATTCAGCCCCCTCACCATTTAAATTGGGCCACATAAATAGCAGTCCTATCTTTAAGTGGTTTGGCTTATACAGTGAGAGGCTGAATGTTGACTTAACTGGCTATCTGTTAGCCAGCTAAAAAAATACCCCCAGATATTCAGTGCCGAAGCCTGGACATATCCGGGAATAATGCCAGTGGCAGGCATCAAATCTCTCACTGCTGCTGACTGAATATCAGGGGGGTGGGGGGGATTATTGTAAATTGCTATGATCTTTAAAATAGAATGGCTAGCAATACAATTATGCCAATAAATAAACGAAGGAATGATAGAAAGCCATTTAGCAGTCCCACTACATAGTTTATTTATCCCACATTATCCCAGCAACCTGAGTTCAATGTGGTTAACAATACAGTGAAATCACATCATACAGAATACATAATACATTGCAATAAAAAGAGAGAAAAAGAACTATACATAACAATGAAAACAAAGATTCAGTAGAGTAAAAGAGCAACCAAAATTGACTAAACAGGGAGATCATTTAGGGGTCCTTTTACTAAGCTGCGGTAAAAGGGGGCCTGCGCTAGCATCAGTGCATGTCTTTGATGCGCACTGAGTCCCTCTTTTACTGCAGTGGGTAAAAGGGTGCGTCTTTTTTTTTTTTTTTAAGAAATGGCCGTGTGGTAAGTGACTCATTCACCACATGGCCATTTCACAGGGAAGCACTTACTGCCACCTATTGAGGTGGCGGTAAGGGCTCCCGGTGGTAAATTTTCCAAAGAGGAAAGTTTTTAACATTTTACGGAACTGTGCACTAAAGTTCTTGCATGCATGTTAAAAAGATCTCGAAGAGGTCCTTTTACTAAGCCGCGATAAAAAGTGGCCTGCGGTATGGAAGCTTGTCTTTTAGGTGTGTTCTGGGCCATTTTTTACCGCGTCTAGTTAAAAGGGCCTTTTTATGGGGCCGGAAAATGGACGTGCACTAAAATTGAAACCAGCATGTATCCATTTTCAGCCTGAGACCTTACCGCCACCCACTGACGTAGTGGTAAGGTCTCATGTGCTACTCGCACAGTAAGCATGCAGCAAGCGACAACTGCTCTTTACGCTGGGTAAGCGGCCCATGGTACAAAGTAGAAATTTATTTTCTACCACGGGATTTGGCACATGACAAATTCAGAATTAACCCGGCTCACGTGCTAGCTGGGCGGTACTGCCAATTTGGCGTGCCCTGTATGCTTGTAGGCCCTTACGCAGCTTAGTAAAAAGGCCCCTAAATATGTTAGTGACTGCATGTTGAAATTGTCACATACCCCCATATAAATAGAACATAAGAATAGCCATAGTGGGTCAGACCAATGGTCCATCTAGCCCAGTATCCTATTTCCAACAGTGGCCAAACCAGGTCACAAGTACCTGGCAGAAACCCAAATAGTGGAAACATTCCATGCTACCATCCCAGTGCAAGCAGTAGCTTCCCCCATATCTGTCTCAATAGCAGATTTTTTTATCCAAGAACTTGTCCAAATCTTTTTTTAAACCCAGATACGCTAACCGCTTTACTACATCTTTCAGGAAAGAGTGCTACAGCAAATATTTCCTTCTGTTTGTTGTAAAAGTATTTCCATGTAACTTCATCGAGTGTCCCCTAATTTTTATACTTTTGGAACGAGTAAAAAAATCAATTCACTTCTTCGATCTACAACACTCAGGATTTTGTAGACCTCAATCATATCTCCCCTCATTGGTCTCTTTTCCAAGCTGAAGAGCCCTAACCTTTTTAGCTTTTCCTCATAGGGGAGGAGTTCCATCCCCTTTATCATTTTGGTCGTTCTTCTTTGAAATTTTCTCTGCTATATCTTTTTCAAGATACAGCGACCAGCACTGAGCACGATACTCAAGGTGAGGTCGCACTATGGAGCGATACAGAGGCATTATAGTATTTTCGGTCTTTATTTACCATCCTTTTTCTAATAATTCCTAGCATCTTGTTTGCTTTTTGGCTGCCGTCACATACTGAGAAAAAGATTTCATCTTATTATCTACAACAACACCTAGATCTTTTCTTGGGTGCTGATCCCCAAGGTGAACCCTAGCATCAGGTAACTATGATTCGGATTATTCTTTCCAATGTGCATCACCTTGCATTTGTCCACATTAAATTTCATCTGCCATTTGGATGCCCAGTTCCAGTTTCCTAAAGTTTCCTGCAATTTTCACAGTCCTTATGTGTTTTAACAACCTTGAATAGTTTTGTCTCATCTGCAAATTTAATTACCTCATTTGTTGTTCTGATTTCCATATCATTTATGAATATGTTAAACGGCACTGGTCCTAATACAGATACCTGTGGCACTCCACTATTCACTCTCTTCCATTGACAGAAATGACCAGTTAACCCTACGTTTTCTGTCCAATAGCCTATTCCTAATCCACACCAGAATATTGACTCCCATGACTCTTTAATTTTCTCAGGAGTCTCTCATGTAAACTATGGAACATCAGAGGTAAATGATCTTTTATCGCATACATTGTAAATAAAGCATGCAAGTGATCATACTACATATGGTACAACCAAAGCAGTTTACATATTATATATAGGCACTTTCTCTGTTTCTATTAGGTTCACATTCTATGATTTGTACCTGGGGCAATGGAGGGTTAAGTGATTTGCCCAGGGTCACAGGGAGCTGCACTAACCATTAGGCTACTCCTCCATTCATGATTTTACACATAAACACTAAGGCCTATGATTTAAAACTTGATCCAGACAGGTTGTTACATGGTAGAGTGCCCAAAACAGCCTCATTGAACCATTCTGCCACAAATGTCAGAGTTGCCATGCTCAAATCACTCCATCAGCTCCCCAGACATAAAGAAAGAATATATTTTGATGCCATGATCACTCTACCTCCAACATCAACATATAAGTGGGACAAAAGAGCATGGGAGGTCAGCTGGTACCAGTTTGAGTCTTTTAAATCGTGTCTCTTCTTATTGCTCATTTTATTATGTATCAAGGAGAAGTAGCACTCGTGATTTTAATTTGGTTTGCTTTGATTTTATTATCTGTACTGTCTTTTAGAACCTAGTGGAATATTTTAGAGCTGGATATCACTTAACTTCTTACCATTTTGCAACCCTGGCTCAGTGGCAAGTGCTATGAACTTCCATGTATGTGGAGGACTCGAGTTAGATTCTTGGGCCCAGCTCGTGTTCTCTTAAAGGGCAGTTCTATAAACTAGATACTAACATTTACGGGATCAATATTCAGTGCGATTTAACCGGCCAAAAATGGCTCCTGGCAGGTTAAATTG
The DNA here is from genome assembly GCF_901765095.1 of Microcaecilia unicolor. Lineage (NCBI taxonomy): Eukaryota > Metazoa > Chordata > Amphibia > Gymnophiona > Siphonopidae > Microcaecilia > Microcaecilia unicolor. Next base: position 94,270 of record NW_021963300.1, on the reverse strand, counting down.
CCTGTTGGGGGTTACCTGCTCATTCTCAGCAGCACTTAACTGGTAAGCACCACTGAAAATATCCGGTTAGCGCCAAACTCAAACCCGGCTATTTTGGGAGAATTCTGGGGCAGAGTTAGCACTTGGCCAGTTAATTGCCGATATTCAGCACTTAACAAGCCAGGTTAACTGTCTAAATAGGACCACATAAAAGTCAGTCCTATCTTTATGCAGTTACCCATAGTTGGTTAAGTGCTGAATATTGCACTTAACCGTCTATGGTGTAGCCGGCTCCAGAAACTTGGAAATTCATTGCTGGTGCTCAGACATGGCCCATCTTTGAAATTCCCGGTTTAGCAGTCAGCAAAACACTGATCACCCCCACCTATTATGTACTTAGGGGTCCTTTTACTAAGCTGCTGTCAAAGGGGGCCTGCGCTAGCATCAATGCATGTTTTTGATGTGCACTGAAGTCCCCTTTTAATGCGATCCACTTAACGCGTGGCCATTTTGGAGGGAAGCACTTACTGAAACCCATTGAGGTGACAGTAAGGGTTCCTGAGCTAACTTGGTGGTAACCAGGTTGTGTGCAGTGCAGCCTGATTACCGCCAGGTAAGCACCGGCACTACAAAAATAGAAAATTTTTTGTAGCGCTGGAAATGGCATGCGCTGGGGGTCGGAACTACCGTCGGGCTCCTGTGGTAGTTCCGGATTGGCGCACAGCAAGCCCATTGCCATGTGCCAACCCTTTAATAAAAGGGCCTCTTAAATGTTTAAAATACTAAAATATACACACATATGCACACATTTAGGCATGACAGCTAAGTGCTAATCTGTAAATATGTGTCTGATTGCATAGTGTGTATTTATAAGGGGGGGCATACGCATGAGCAGAGCATGGGTGAGACACAGATGAGGCTCCTCGTCTACATGTTATGAGTATCCTTGTGCTGCTTTAGGTGCTTGCACATATACTAACTCTATTGCTTGTGTGAGCGGTGTGTCGAAATGTTAGGTGTGATACTGGGGTTACATAGTAATCTATAGTGGAACCCTAGGCACCTTGGTTCCATTATCACATAGCACTGCCCTTGGCTCGTCTGCCTCCTCATAGGTCCATGACATTTTTGTAACCAAAAAAAATGTTTAAAACTATGTGTTATATATTTTTGTAAGTATTTTTAAAAATAGTGCTACTACTTAGCGCTTGATAAAGCTAAGTTGTAGCACTATTTTGTTTAATACTTACAAAAATCTATAATAATAGGTATTTTTTTACTGTTACAAAATGGTCACAAGACCTATGAGGAGGCAGGCAAGCCAAGGTCAGTGTTTGGCTCTTGTGAAATGTGTTCACCAGCTAAGGAGCCCTTTAATGCTTCATGGCTTCTTAGGGGAAGAAAGTCTCCGCTATTAATTAACAGTGAAACCTATAGCAGTGCTTTGACTAAAGATCCTCATTGTAGCATAGTAATTACTGAGAAAATGACCACATTTACGAATTAGTGTGGTCATTTTCTCAGGGGTTTACTATGCTACAATGAGGATCTTAGTCAAAGCACTGCTATAGGTTTCACTATTAATTAATAGCTGAGACTTTCGTCCCTAAGAAGCCATGAAGCATTAAAGGGTCCTTATGAATTAGTCAAGTTCTCAGAGGGATCATGGAACCGTTCAGATGTTTCAAGCTTTTCTGAGGAGGTCAGTTTTTACATAAGCCATTTTTTAATATTTGCCTACATAAAAGACTGTCAAACTGCCTTCCCCCAGCCTTAATGTGAGCACTTACCACTTTGGTGAATGTACATGGTTAGGGCATGGCATGTCCATACCGAGATGCAAATGATAGCATAATGAGTTCATGCAAATTATCAGTCTACTCAGTAAATCATACACTAATTAGCATCCACCTAGTATATCCACGAATGTATCATCCTCCCCTGACCAACACATTAGCACTGATTACTTTCATAAAATCCATCTCTTGGCTGGAGGCGGTTTGTCAGGAAATGAAGGTGTGCAGAAGAAATAAAAGGAAAAAAGAAAGAGGAGAGATGGGACAATTGAAAGAGAAGGAGAAAGCTGAGTGAGAGAGAGAGAGAGAGAGAGAGAGAGAGAAAGAGAGGGAGGGGCTGGATGCTCAAAGGTTATGGTAGATTCTTCATTCTACTGCAAAACTAGCACAGAAAATAGCGTAGCATACTCGAAGTAACGAGCATGCAAATTAATGCAGCATTAAAATCGTGGCAGAAATCTGCTGCTCAGCTTTAAATGCCAACTTTCCTGTCAGTGCCTGAGTGGCGATTGGCTCAGGCACTAACAAGAAAGTTGACATAAAAAAGAAAAGAAAACGAGGACACTACGGCATGAATCAGCCCTTTACCAAACCCGACATCTCTTCCCAGTCCCCCCAAATATATTCCTGGTGTATAATGGTGCCCCCCTGACCCCCCCCCCCTTATCCCCACAATTAAAAAAAAAATATGATCTGGTGGTCTAGAGGTTCCCCTGATCCCCTCCCTCCCTCCCCTGACTGGGTACAAAAATGCCCATGTAAGGGATTTTCTCCCTTATCTGGTAGATAGGCCCTGCCCAGTGTATCCCAGGATGAGGTATGGGGTTTAGGATGGATTCTACTAGATTGCCAGGACATTTATGACTGAGGGAGGGCCAGGGCACTCAATCATCAGGGCATTGTTTGCAACCTGGTTAGAGGGAGGGAGGGAGCCAAGGGGGCCACTGGACCACTAGGGCATTTTCTTTTATTATTGGGAAAGGGGAGTCAGGTCAGAAGGGAGGATCTGGGGTTGATGCTCAAAAAATACTGGTCAGGTCAGGTCAGGTCAGGTGAAGAGAGGGCCATTAGACCACGAGGGTATTGTTTTATATATTAGGGAAGGGGGACTGGGTTAGGGACAGGAGGGAAATGGGGTCAGTGCAGGAAGCAGCCTATGATAGGGTTGGAGAGAGAGAAGGGATGCCGCTAGACATATTTCCTCTCAACAACCCTTCTAAACTGCCCTAGACCTGGTGAAAAGCTTCCCTTGCTAAATGTACATGAGAAGCTTTTTTTTTTTTAGCTTAGTTGTGAGGTAATTAATGGCTGCATCAAAATGCATTTTAATGGTGTCTGTAGAAATGGTTTTAAGGCAAGTTAATTTGAGCATTTGGCGCACAATAATGTGCACATATTAATGCTGGTGGTAGTTTTGAGCATCAGCCTCAGAGAGAACAGATGGAAGCAAGAAGTCTGCTGTTTTCCAGACATTTTCTTGAATTTATACATGCAGGACAACCTACGACTGGCAACATTGCCACTTGCCTTTTTCTTGGATGCAGTGAATGGAAGAGGTAATTGTCAGATGATGTGGTCATTGGAATTCAATGAACTACCATGCAGAACATTTGAGAAGAAGTCAATGAGAGATGATAAAATAGAAGAGATGAAATGCAACTTCTTCTTCCTTGTAGTGAAAGAGTAGCTTATTGGTTAGTGTAAGGGCCTGAGAACCAGAAGCACTAGGTTCAATTCCCACCTCAGTTTGTAGGTATTTTTATATCAGATAATCACTAAATAGCAATTGTTCTGGACTCGTTTGCTAAGGATATGAGAGTACCTAATTGGCCTAGGCTCTTGTCAGGGCTGTCCACCAATAAAAGGAATAATGCCAAAGTGGAAATATATTATTTATTATATATAAAATAACAATATGGAAAAATGCAATGCAAGTTAAAAAAAACCTATGTACACTGCCAAAATACTGATTACTACACCAATGGATATATGAAGTATATCTATGATCTATCTATATCTATATGTCTGTATTTATATCTATATAAATACAGCGCTGACGCTATGTCTTGTAGCGCTATAGAAATGCTAAATAGTAGTAAATAGTAGTAATATATGAGGACTCATCGATGGTTTGTTTTGTGTTATGTCTCCTTAAAAGGTTGCAGTGCAGGTTATGGACCTTGTCCCTATTGATGAGATTTTACTGTGTGCTACTGTGTACTGGAGTAACTGTTTGATGATTTTGCTGTGTTGTTTTCTGTGCAGTATGGCACTTCTACATATGTTTTGTCTGAAACAGAGTTTTTGCCTTTTCTAGGAGCACGCCTGTTTGCGGCCCAGTCCCTGCATCTCCTGTACTGAGTCTATGGGCTCACTTTGTCCTTGATCTGAGGGGGAGTTGGGGCCTGCAATGTTCTCATCCTGTTGGCATGTCTCTCTTAGCCTTGGATGTGAAAGTGTTTGCCAGCATGCTAGGTAGCAATATGATTCTTTGCTGGATGATGTGGAGATGGCAATAATGAATGGGGGGCCCATCTGTAAGGGAGCCCCATACTTCTAAGGGATGGCTCCGTAAAGGGGCGGGGCAACCTAATGGTATTATCGAACAAGTATGGGCATCCATCTTTCGTTTCGATAATACAGTCCTACGGCCGGCCAATAATCTCAACATTTAGGTCAACCTAAATGTGAGATGCCCGACTCTTAGAGATGGGCGGCCTCACGTTTTCGCCTTATAATGCAAACCGAGGACGCCCCATCTCAAAACGACCAAATTCCAGTGGCCAGCTTTGGGTCAGGGATGGAACCAGCATTCGTAGGGCACCGGTTCCCCTCACATGCCATAGTACTACACAACCTGGCATCCTAGGGGGCACTGCAGTGGACATCACAAATGTCTGCCCAAGCTACATAACGCCTCCTTACCTTGTGTGCTGAGCCCCAAAACCCACTACCCACAACTCTACACCACTACCATAGCCCTTAGGGATGAAGGGGGGCACCTACATGTGGGTACAGTGGGTTTCGGTGGGTTTTGGAGGGCTCACATTTACCACCACAAGTGTAACAGGTGGGGTGGGGGGATGGGCCTGGGTCTGCCTGTCTGAAGGTGCACTGCACCCACTAAAACTGCTCCAGGGACTGCATACTGCTGTGATGGAGCTGGGTATGACTTTTGAGGCTGGCATTAAGAGGCAGCAAAAAATGTTTTTTAAATAGTTTTTTTTGGGGTGGGAGGGGGTTGGTGACCACTGGGGAGTAAGGGAGGTGTCCCCGATCCTCTGGTGGTCATCTGGTCAGTTCGGTCACCTTTTTGAAGCTTGGTCGTGAAACAAAAGGGACCAGTGCAGCCGGCAATAATGCTGGTCAGGGACCGCCCTTTTTTTTCCAATATCAGACGAGGATGGCCATAATGTTCACCATGCCCCCGTCCCGCCTTCGGTACACTGACGACATGCCCCCTTGAACTTGGGCATCCCGTGATGAGAAAGCAGTTGAGGGCGGCCAAAATCGGCTTCGATTATGCCGATTTGGCCGGCACTGAAAGAAGGACGCCCATCTCCCGATTTGTGTCAGAAGATGGGTGCCCTTTTCTTATCGAAAATGAGCTGGAAAGGCATTTTAGAGGGTCGCGTTAGTGAGTTGCAGTCTCTTTTGGATCAGAGATGCACAGGCATTTTAGAGGGTCACGTTAGTGATGTTGAAGTCCCTTTTGGATCAGATGTGTGAGGTTTTCAACAAGAATTTATTACTGTCCTATACTGATAAGAGTCTGGCTGAGATGCCCTTTGAACAGTGAAGCTGGAGTTAGAAACGATCTGGGGGGAAATGGTGACACTCTATTTGCCAGCTTTCAACATGTTCTTTCTGAATGGAATGCTTTTTCCAAGTCTTTGACACATTATGTTGGGGAATTGAATTTTTACGTATGCAGTCTTGATAGCAACTCTGGTTTACAGACTGATAGTCTTACTGTTTCTTCAGACTTTTTTCTGTGGTCTTTGATTGCAAACCCCTTGTCTCTGAGGGTGTGTCTTTTGGACTCTCTCACCTTGCCTCTGATTATTTGCCTGTGTGTGTGAGTAGGGGGGGGGGGGGGAGGTTCCCAAAGTTTTTGCTTTGCTTCTGGGGGATTAGGACTGCAGCAGACCCTCAAGACACAACCTTCAAGGTCTAGTTTTGCATTTCCTGATGTGTGCTGTGAACCTGATATCGAGTTATATCCCCTGAGCTTTGACTCATCTGCATTTACTTCTGATGTTTTCAGTGAATTGGGATATCTGTGTCCTTCTATTGCTGATGTGCAGGAAACCCAGATGAGCTCCCATAGATGTAGGTATTTCTGCATCAGATAATACACTAAATAACAGTTATTCTGGACTTGTTTGCTAAGGATATGAGAGTACCTAATTGGTTCTTAGGCTGTTTATATATATTTATTATATATATGAACTAGTAAAAAGGCCCGTTTCTGACACAAATGAAACGGGCGCTAGCAAGGTTTTCCTCGGAGGTGTATTGTTTGGGAGAGTGTATGTGAGAGTGAGTGTTTGAGAGTCAGAGTGAAAGTGTGAGTCCAATCCATGCTCCTCTGTCACCTGGCCCCTCCATTCATCCCTATCCAGCAATTCCGCTGTCTCCCTGAGGCCTGCCCTGCAATCCATTGCATCCATGGCCATCTGTCCCTCCATTCATCCCTATCCAGCAATTCCCCTCTCCCTGAGTCCTGCCCTTCCAATCCATGCCCATCCATGCTCCTTTGTCACCTGGCCCCTCCATTTTTTCCCTATCCAGCATTTCCCCTCTCTGCCTGAGGCCTGCCCTGCAATCCAATCCATCCATGGCCATCTGTCCCCTCCATTCATCCCTATCCAGCAATTCCCCTCATCCCTGAGTCCTGCCCTTTCCATCCATGCTCCTCTGTCACCTGCCCCTCCATTCATCCCTATCCAGCAATTCCCCTCTCTGCCTGAGGCCTGCCCTGCAATCCATAGCATCCATGCCATCTGTGCCCTCCATTCATCCCTATCCAGCAATTCCCCTTCTCCCTGAGTCCTGCCCTTCCAATCCATGCCCATCCATGCTCATCTGTCACCTGGCCCCTCCATTTTCCCTATCCAGCAATTGCCCTCTCTCCCTGAGGCCTGCCGTGCAATCCATATCCATCCATGCCCATCTGTCCCCTCTATTCATCCCTATCCAGCAATTTCCCTCGCTCCCTGAGTCCTGCCCTCCCAATCCATGCCCATCCATGCTCCTCTGTCCCCTGCCCCCTCCATTCATCCCTTTCCAGCAATTGCCCTCTCTCCCTGAGCCCTGCCCTCCCAATCCATGCCCATCCAGCTCCTCTGTCCCCTGCCGCCTCCATTCATCCTTTTCCAGAAAGTCCCCTGTCTCCCTTCCATGACCCCCCCTTGCATCCATGCTCCTCTCTCTCCCATGTCCCAGCCTGGCCCGCCCTCTTCTCCCCCCCCCCCCTTCGCATCCATGCTATCGTTTCTCCCCTGCCCTCCCGCTCCCATTGTTGTACTTTAGTGTGCCACCCCTCTTCTCTCCCCCCAACTGTTTTTTTTTTTTTTTTTTCTTGTTTTTAAATTTACCTCCGTGGCGGTTCCGGCAGCGAAGTGTCGGGAAGGAGGCGGCGCTCTCGACGTCTAGGTTTCCCTTCGCTGTGTTTCGCCTTCTTTTGAGTCATCCTTGACGCGAAGAAGGCGGAACACAGCGAAGGGAAGGCTAGACGTCGAGAGCGCTGCCTCCTTCCCTGACGCTTCGCTGCCGAGCGTTGCGATTGGTTGAGTGTCATTGCTCCACCTCGACGTCATCACGTTTGACTGCGGTGGGCGGGGCAGACACAATGCGAGCTCAACCCCTTCACTTAGAATGTTGGCTAACTAACGAGGCTTCATTAGAACGTTGGAGGTGCGTTTTATATAGAGAGATAACATATGTCATAGTGCAAAGCAAGTTACAAAACTATGTATGCTACCAAAATACTGATTATTATACCAATAGGTTCCAACTTCTGCATGTAACTTACAGAATACTTTAAGTTATGAGTATCATACTATATGTATGAGTAATTATATAGCTATAATATCCAGAGAAAAGATTACCAACAGAATTTAGGCTACTGACCACAAGTCCAGGGACAACCAATTAGTCACAAGGCAAAAACTACCGCTAATTAAAATCTGAGCCATAAGAAGGAAAGTTCTGAATCTCACTCTTGCAGTCTGTGGGCCCCAGACTCCAGGTGATATGAATAATCAGATTCTCTTCTAGGCTCCAGTAGAATACCTGTGAGCCCTTGTAGTTCAGGAATAGTCCAATGTCCCTGCTCTGTGCAGCTGATTATACAGTCTTTGGAAAAGCCACAGAGCTGCAGACGAACTTTACTTGTGCAGTGCTCAGCGCAGAGTTCAGTTCACAGGTGTTTGGGGCAAATTAGTCTCTAGCTGCTCTGAGAGAGATCCATACACCATACAATCTTCTTCTCCTCTCCACTCTTTCTCTCCTCTCATGCCCAGCATTGGCATTCGCTGGGTCAGGTGACACCACATAGACCAATCACCAAACGTGTATCACTGGTCCAGCAGATTACAGTCATGACAATGAGGCCTTGTGAGCTTCCAGCAAGGATATCTTATCAGTCAAAAGCTCCCCTCCATGTTTCACAGATTGTACTAGGATTTACCCGGATGTTACAAGAGCAACTCCAGGAAAAATGGAGAAAGTTTCTTGCATTAAGAGAAGATACTAAAGCACTGGGGGCCAGTTTTTTTACTGGCATTACCCGTGCAAATGTATGATAAGATATGTGGGTAAACAAATATGGTTTCTATGAACCGGATCAGCTGAAAAGCTTTATTGCTTTAAAGAAAATTACCAAATGACTTTCGGGACTAGTGTTGAGGTAAAGTAATTGTAAAATAGCCCGTGGTTTGGGTCCAGGCCTTATTGCCTATTATGAACTAAATAGATATATGTTCTCCTCAACTTTACTGACCTCCCCCTCTAATTAGTGGTCTAAGAAAAGAGGAATATTTACTTTAGAATATTTTTTTGTTATTTCAGATAATATCTCTGTGTTTCTTGTACAAGACATATCTTGTGAATAAGGTTTGAAATATTATAAATAAATAAATTTTAAAAAATATGCTAAGTTCTATTCTAAAAATGGTGTTGAAAATTAGGCACCGTTATAGAATGTACTCAGCACTGGGCCTGGTGCTTAGATTAGACATGAGGATTTTCCACCAAGTAAACTCTGGTGTAAATCCTTGCATCTAAATTAGATGTGGAGCCTCCTTATTCTATAACAGCACACATAAATTGTTGAAATGCTCCTGATCTGCCTATGACCCTCCCATGGCTGTGTCTCCTTATTAGAGTCATGCATAAAATTTACATGCAGATCCCTACAGCTAAATCTGCACACATAAATTTCAACTAATGCTGATAATTGATTATTAGCATCCAGTTACCAGTGCTCATTGGCTCATTAATCAATTAAATTGTGCATGAAAATGGGACACATGCCCAAATTTGCATGCACAATTTTTAAGCACCATTTATCAAATTTTCTGGGTTAGTGTATAGTAAGCCTTTGTAAAGGACCCCAGAGTTTCTTATAGAGCTGTCCGTGGTGCTGAATAGCAGTGCGATATGTTTTATTATTCCTTTACTGTTCAGCTATTCTCATGAGGATGGAGGTTGCAATTAGAAAAGAAAAATTAAGATGTTTCCTGTGTGCTCACAAGGTGGTGCATGGTTGCTATTTTAAGGATATCACCAGATTTATGCAATTGTATTTACAATTGCATAAAAATAGCTTTTTTTCTGTTATAGCTGAAAATGGAATTTCATAAAGTGTAAGTTTGCAAAGAGGATAATGATGCTTAGTGTGACATATATGGTAGACTACTTATCTTATTATTGCCTGTAATGGATACATTTCCCTTCTCCATTTTTATGAAAGGCAGTCAAGCATTGTTTTTGCTATGCTGCAGCTGTATAAACATTATAAGCATTGCCATCCAAGGGATACAACAAATTAACAATTTGACAGGCCTATTTTGCTTTATCTAGGAAATAAATTATACCATAAGGATCTAAATTTTACTTTAAATACTCAGTTCATCATTATTATATTCTACTTTCTGCACCCCAATTTTCTATCTCCTTGTGATTATGTTTTTAACTCAGCATAATAAGTCTCTCATAGTCAATTTGTAAATTTCAGAGACTGAGATCATACTCTACCCTGGCTTAGGAGTGAGGTTCATTACTGTAATTGTATGCGCAAGACTAACCCATTTGGAGAAATTGCCCCCAAGAGAGTCACTTTATCTATTTGATTAAAGCAATGCAGTTGCCCCATCTGCCACTGCCAATTTACCATTTCTATACTACTAATCTTATTTTATTTTAGATATAACATAGATAAATAGAACCACTCTACTTATGAGAAACCTATTTTTAAACTAGCAATATAAAAACAGCTATCTACAGGTATTACAACACAGATATTTGTCCATAAGAGACATTAGTTCCATTACTGGCAATCACATGCAAGGCAAACTGCCATATTCTGTAGCAATATGTCAACTTATTACATGATAATTATTATGACAGGATGATCTCTGAAGAACTGTAGACAGTATCCTTTCCTCTGTCCATGTGATAACATGGAGGGGCATAATCGAAAGGGGCGGCCAAGTTTTCCTGAGGACGTCCTCGCAGGACATCCTGGCGAAGGGGCGGAGAAACCTGTATTATTGAAACAAGATGAGCGGCCATCTTTCATTTCGTTAATATGGCCGGGGACGCCCAAATCGCTAAATTTAGATAGACCTTAAAGATGGCTGTCCTTAGAGATGGTCATCCCCGATTTTCGGCAATAATGGAAACCGAGGACGCCCATCTCAGAAATGAACAAATACAAGCAATTTGCTCATGGAAGGAGCCAGCATTCATAGTGCACTGGTCCCCATGACATGCCAAGACACCAGCCGGGCACCCTAGGGGGCACTGCAGTGGGCTTCATAAATTGCTCCCAGGTGCATAGCTCCCTTACCTTGGGTGCTGAGCCCCCCAACCCCCCCAATACCCACTACCCACAACTGTACAACACTACCATAGCCCTAAGGGTTGAAGGGTGCACCTACATGTGGGTACACTGGGTTTCTGGTGGGTTTTGAAGGGCTTACGTTTACCACCACAAGTGTAACAGGTGGGGGGGATGGGCCTGGGTCCACCTGCCTGAAGTGCACTGCACCCACTAAAACTGCTCCAGGGACCTGCATACTGCTGTCAGGTAGCTTGGTATGACATTTGAGGCTGGCATAGAGGCTGGCAAAATATTATTTTAAAAGTTTTTTTTAGGGTGGGAGGGGGTTAGTGACTACTGGGAAAGTAAGGGGAGGTCATCCCCGATTCCCTCTGGTGGTCATCTGGTCAGTTCGGGCGCCCTTTTTGAGGCTTGATCATAAGAAAAAATAGACCAAGTAAAGTCGCCCAGGTGCTCATGAGGAACACCCTTCTTTTTTCCATTATCGGTCGAGGACACCCATGTGTTAGGCACACCCCAGTGCCGCCTTCGCTATGCTTCTGACATGCCCCCGTGAACTTTGGTCATGCCCGCGATGGAAAGCAGTTGAGGATGCCCAAAATCAGCTTTCAATTATGCCGGTTTGGTCGACCCTGGGAGAGGGACACCCATCTCTCGATTTGTGTCGAAAGATGGGTGCCTTTCTCTTTCGAAAATAAGCCTGTTAGTCTTCTTGTGGTTTCTATGGTGACACCTCACTGGAATCTTCAAGTGATCGATGAATTTCTGCTCTGCTGGGGACATTATGAGATCATAGAACAAGCTGTGTGTTCGATCACTGCATTATTTTACACTTTTGTTTACTGTGTTACTCTTTTCTTAAATTTAATTGCATATATTGCCATTATTTCCACAGCTGTAGAAAGAAATATTCTGTTTTCAATTCCTTCCACATCAACCACATTTAACTATTAGATGCATGATTATAGTCATTTTAATTAAATAAGCTGGAAACACTCCATTTAATGACCTTATAATTGGTATGTTAAAATCTAGTACCAGCCTATTTGCTCTTTATATTAGGTTACAGGGAAATTTGTCTGCTGAAAGCAATCTTGTGTAGGCTGGCTCTATTTATTGATTTTATAGCGTAGTTTGAATCCACAAAGATAAACTATATAATTTTACTGGAGCAGTCATAAAAGATACTAGCAACCTTTCCAGACTTGTGCTGGGCTTTGAAAAGCAAGGGGAGGGCATCAAGCCAGCAGCAGCAGTATTCAATTAATAATCCACCTTTTCCAGGGTGCCTGTGTATGAAGTTCAAAAAGGAGCCTGTTTCATAAAGGCAATATAGGTGCATATCTGTTTTTTTTTAAACAGGTTCCCAGAACCAGTTCCTATAGCGTTTAAATACTAACACACACATTTACACCTTTATGCCTCGTCTGGAATCCCTCTCCACACCTCCCCCAGGATCTGCATACATTGGGGCAATTCAATGAAGTGCACCAAACTTTACTCACCAATATGCATTGTGCTGACAGAGAATTCTATAATGGCATCTGGACACCCTGATGTCATTATAGAATAATCCTAATATGCATCACTTTGCATTTGTGCATTTAGAGGTCCTTTTACTAAGCTGCAGTAAAAAGGGGCTTGTGCTAGCGTCAGCGAGTGTTTTTTTTTTTTACTCATGCTGAGGCCTCCTTTTACAGCAGGATTATTCTTCCCAATGTGCATCATTTTGCATTTGTGCACATTCAATTTCATCTGTCATTTGGATGTCCAGTCTTCCAATTTCCTAAGGTCTCCCTGCAATTTTTCACTTTGAATAGTTTCCCGTCATCTGCAAATTTACCCCCTCTCCCCCTGTTTACTAAGCTATGCTAGTGGCTGCCATGCGCTAATGCCAACACATCCCATTCATTTTGATTTCCAGATCATGTATAAATATATTAAATAGGATTGGTCCTTGTACAGATCCCTGCGATACTCCACTACTCACCCTTCTCCACTGAAAAAAATGGCCATTTAGGGCGTCCTTCTCTCAGGGTTGCCCAAATCGGCATAATCGAAAGCCGATTTTGGGCGTCCTCAACTGCTTCCCATCGCGGGGATGACCAAAGTTCACGGGGGTGTGTCAGAGGCGTAGCAAAGGCAGGACTGGGGCATGCCTAACAGATGGGTATCCTCAAGCGATAATGGAAAAAAGAAGGGCGTCCCTGATGAGCACTTTTGCGACTTTACTTGGCCTATTTTTTCTTATGACCAAGCCTCAAAAAGGTGTGCAAACTGATCAGATGACTACCGGAGGGAATCGGGGATGACCTCCTCTTATTCCCCTAGTGGTCACTAACCCCCTTCCACCCTGAAAAAAACAACTTTAAAAACTTTTTTTGCCAGCCTGAAATGTCATGCTCAGGTCCATCGCAGCAGTATGCAGGTCCCTGGGAGGGGAGGTATGTGTGTGTCAGCGGAGGCATAGCGAAGGCATTAACATGCTTCTTTCAAACATTTTGGACATCCTGAACTGCCCCCCCCCCCCCACAGGGACAGCCAAATTTCAACGGAGTGGAGGAGTGGCCTAGTGATTAGAGCACTGGTCTTGCACTCCAGAGGTGGCCAGTTCAAATCCCACTGTTGCTACTTGTGATCCAAAATCCAAATAAATAAAGGGATTTCAAAAGAATAGCAGGCATGGACATCCTTCTCACAGAAACATCCAGGCATGGACATCCTTCTCACAGAAACATCCACATTTTGGACGTCCTCAACTGCTGTTGCAGGAATGGAGGCATAGCAAAGGACATCCTTCACCCATACTCTAAAAAAAATTTTTAAAATGCCCGTGACGAGCACTTGGACATTTTCACCTGTACTTGTATTTTTCTAAGGTTGTAGATGGCTATTATACACGCAGCTCGTCTGCATGTATGAATCCGTCTTTGGCATGCACATAGCAGCCATGCATAATGCTTGGCTGATCTGTACTGACTTTCCCTCCTTAGGAAGGAAATCATGTGCAAATGAGCTAACAGTGAGCAGCTCATTTGCATGCTATTTCCTTCATGCATGTGGAGATTTGGGCGTCCCCAACCGTATTAGGGAAATGAAAAATGGACGCCCATCTTGTTTCGATAATACAGGTTTTCCCGCCCCTTCACAGGGACATCCTGCGAGGACGCCCTCAGGAAAACATGGGCGCCCCATTCGATTATGCCCCTCCACATCGTCTTACCTTTATCAACATGTTTATTCACACCTTCAAAGAATGAAGCAGATTGGTGAGGCAAGACGTCCCTTGGCTGAACCCATGCTGACTCTGTCACATCTTTATCTATGTTCTATAATTTGATTCTTTATCATTTCCACTGACATCAGGTTTACCAGTCTGTGATTTCCTGGATCACCTCTGGAACCCTTTTCAAAAATCAGCATTGCATTGGCCACCCTCCAGTCTTCAAGTACTACAGATGATTTGAACAACAGGTTACAGATCACTAACAGCAGATCAATAATTGCATATTTGAGTTCTTTCAGTACTATAGGGTGCATTTCATCCAGTCCAGGTGATTTACTACTCTTTAATTTGTCATTTTGGCTCAGTTCAGTTTCCAGGTTCACCGAGATTTACTGCATCATCACCCTTGAAAACCATTTCTAGTGCAGGTAGATCTCTTACATCTTCTTCCGAAAAGACCAAAGCAAAGAATTCATTCAATCTCTGTGCTATGGCCTTGTCCTCCTTCAGTGTCCCTTTTGCTCCTGGTATTGCTTTGGTATTGCAGCCTGCTCACTTGATCACCACAGGCTGTTCACCAAATAAAATACCATAGATTCTTTTTTTGGATTCATATTGGGTAAATGAAACTCTTTATTCAAATGAAGAGTATATAAATCATTATTGCTTCAGTCTATACAATGATTAAGAAATATACACGTTGACTGAGTCACATTAGGAGATATGCACACTAATTGAACCATCTAACTAAAAGAAAGCTATAAAACAGATATATATATATATATATATATATACATATATATATATATATATATAATTTGCAGCGAAAGCTCAGAGTCTCCTCATTGACCAGGAACAAACCTTCTGCACAACACCTCTGCCCACACATGAACCTCAGCTCTGCTGTGACAAGCCCTCCCTTTTTATTAGGCTCTGTGCTCATGTTCAGAGCTATGGAAAAATTACAGAATGCTTACTGTGGGAACGTGGTCACATGCTTTCCAAAGTCCAGGTGGCCAAGCTGGGCCCAGAAAAACAAGTGCCATTCTCCCCTTCACATACCAAATTAGTTAGAGCTGTGTCTTATCTTCTGCATCCCAACTTGTTTTTTATATTTACAAGAAAAGTTACTTTCGGTCAAAGACAAGATTTCAGAGTGTATTATCGGACAAAAGCAGGGTTGAAAAGCAATCCTTTAAGGTAATGCTTAAACAATCATTTTTAAACAGAATTACTTCTAATCAACAATACAGACCCCGAGTGCACTGGTCGTTCAAGACAGGGTTGAAAAACAATCTTTAAAATTCACTTCCATTACACTCTTTCATGGTCTTCTTGGTCCCACAGATCCCTTCACAGGCTTTCTGTTCTGATGTACCTGAAAAGTTGTAAACTGTGAGTTTTTGCCTCTGCAGCAGTTTTTCTTCATATTCTTTTAGCCTTCTTTATCAATGCTTTGAATCTAACTTGCTAGTGCTTATGTTGCTTCTTATTTTTTTCATTTGGATCCTTTTTCTATTCTTAGAAGGATGTTCTTTTGGCTCTAATAGTTTCATTCATTTCACCTTTTGACCATGCTGGCTGTCATTTTTTTCTTCCATCTTTGTAAATATGTGGAATGCATCTGGTCTGGGCTTCCAAGATGGTATTTTTAAACAACATCCATCCCTGATTAAGTTCTAACTTTTGCAGCCAATCCTTTTTACTTCCTTTTAACCATTTCCCTCATTGTATCATAGTCACCCTTCCAAAAATTAAATGCTTCTACAGTAGATTTCCTTTGTGACTTCAGCTATTAGCTCAGATTTGTTCATGCTATATTATGGTTCCCAGCAGAGCCAACACCATTACCTCTCATACTATGCCCTGCATTCCACTAAGGACTAGATATAAAATGGCTCCCCTTCTTGTCAGTTCCTGGACCAGTTGGTCCAAGATGCAGCCATTTATTACGTCTAGGAATTTTATCTCCCTAGCGCTCCCTGATGTAACATTTATCCAGTCAATATTGAGGTAATTGAAATCACCCATTATTATACTGTTGCCCAATTTGTCAGCTTTCCTAATTTCTGTAAACATTTCTTCATCTGTCTGTTTGTTCTGTTCTTTCAGATGGTAGTACAGCCCTACCAGAATACTCCTTCCCTTCACACATGGAATTTCTATCCATAATGATTGTACTTCTATCTGTTTCATGTAGACTATTTATTTGGTTGAATTCAATTTCCTTTGTAACATATGGTGTGACCCTCCCTCCCCCCTCCAATTTGATCCATTCTATCATTGTGATATAATTTGTACTCTGTTAACACAGTGTCCCATTGATTGTTCTCCTTTTGCCAGGTCTGTGAGATACCTATTATATCTTTCTCTCCATTTAGTGCTATATACTCTAGCTCTCTCATCTTATTTTTAGGCTTCTAGCATTTGTATGCAGACACTTCAAAGTGTATTTTCCCTTGCATTTATAAGCTGCTTAGACGTTGATGGGGATAATGTGCATCAAGCACACATATAACTTCTTGCCTACTGGTTGATAATTTTATATGTGACACAAAGCAAAAGACTGGATAGCACCCCTCATGCTTCTGGACTGCTGTCTGCATGTTTGTATCATTGAGTTGTTTAATTAATTAAAACTTGTTAAGGTACTAGGGTATTGAACTAATATAAAGAACCTTAAGATTATATGGTATATTGTATGATTTATTTAGTGTTTGCTTCTCAGAATGTAATGAAATGTAATTAAATCTCTGTAATGAAATTCCCCTCTTGTTATTCTAATTAGAATAATTAACTATAAATTAAGACTATAAATGAAGAGATATACTGGGGTGGGTGGGTATGAAGAGTGAACTAGGCCCTGCTGTGCCTTCTAAAAGCTATCTGTTAATGCTATAGGCTGTGGCAGAAAGTTCAAGTTTAAAACTAGGGGGGAAAGGATTTTACACTATGGAAATTAGTTTAAAAAGTGTGTGTGTGGGGGAGGGGGGGGAGGATTCAAACTGTCTTTATTAATAAACTTAAAATTCCTCTTTTATCTCCAATCTTTAAATCATCAAAGCCCAGAGCAAAACAATGTTCACTTATCAGAGAAATGTCCTCTCTTCTCAGAACTTGGGTGGCAGCATTTACACCAAGTTTCAGCAGGCATAAGTCTGGCGCAGGAATCAGTTAGGTGCAGGAATCGATGCTATGCACTATTCTCTACAGGATGTGTACCCTTTGTAGAATAGTGTTTAGTGCCAATTTTTTCAGCATCCATTTTTGAGCACTATTTATAGAATCCCCTCCCCTAAATGTTAGTACATGAGAACAGTGTTACCAGGCTGGCATGGCCATATGCACTAATTTGTGCAATAACTGCATGCTGTGTTAGGGTGTGGGAACTGGGAGGAGGTTGGGCATAGGCATTGCATTCTATGGACAGTACGTACCATGCACTATCACTTGTGCAGTTAGTGTGGGCATAATTACTGCTTCTTCAAAAGGAGGTGATGAGTTCATCCACATTAATTGTGAATAATCATAGCGTGTGGTAAAGAATTTTTCTATGCGTATCTCCAGGGGACATGCTGGGTGTCTGCTTCTACAACTAACATCCATTTGAGACTAGTGGGCTGCTTGCCTACTTCTTTCCTGGGACCCAACAGTTAAAAGCTATAAAGTCAACATAAAAGCCCCCTTTACAGTTAAAATGAGTAAAATTATTTTTTTTTTTTAATGGTAAATTTCTATTGAAATATTAATGCACGCATTGCTGAAATTCATTCTATTCAGTCACTCCTACCATTGTGTGGCTATGTAAATTAACATTAACATCTCACTCTGAGGTGTGCAAGTCTTGAAAATGACATAGGAAAGGATTTTTTTCTAAAATGAGAGGTAGCCATAATAAATGTGAGTGCACATTTGTATTATAGAAAGTGCAAAATGAATGGAAAACACATATTAGATAATCTAGGTAGGCAATAGAAATTAGATCAAACATGAGCATAATAAAGCTAAGAATATGTACCTTGCACTGCTCTTTGAACTGCCAAATTTTTGTCAGTCTGAAAAAAAATCACCTTTCAATAGTTTGTTCATTGTGGAGCCAACATGCGGACTACCACCACAGAGTGCAAAGAAGTGTCCAAACAAAATCACCTCAACCAAGAAACAACAACTAATAAAAGCCCACACAACACCAGACGCAGAAGACCCATTCCAAACAATCCAAGTGGGGTACATCAACGCCAGGTCCGCAGTAAACAAAACAGCAATACTAACAGACTGGATCATGGCAGAAAACCTTGACCTACTCTTCATCAATGAAACCTCGATCCATGACCAAAAGGACCCCATAATCCTAGACCTGTGCCCTCCGGGATACAAAATCACACACTGAACCAGAAAGGAAAAGAGAGGCGGAGGCATAGCACTAATCTATCGATCCCACTTTACCACCAAAACCACTGCCGAGTCCATGACACCTCAACTTGAAATTGCCTCAATCAGAATCCACAACAAAACCCTACGCGATAATTTGAATTGTGTCTTGTTTTACAGACCTCCAGGTAATTGGAATGAAGGCCAGACTAACTTCATGGACTTCATTTCAAACACATGTGTAACCAACTCCAATGTACTAGTATTAGGAGACATCAACCTTCACTTAGAAGACCCAAACTCAATCAATGCACGAGAATGTAAGGAATTCCTCCACTTATGGGATCTCAAATGGCCACAAATGCAAGCAACCCATGTCAAAGGGCACACACTTGATCTTATCTCACACAAACTTTCAACAGACCAGAACCTAATAATAACAGATATTAAATGAACAGAAACACCCTGGACTGATCACTACAAATTAAATCTATCCCTACACTGGTGGAAGAAGGGATCACACCAAATACAAGAACACATACCCTACAGCACAAGAGGTCAAGTAGACATGAACCATTCTGGCAACAGGTATACAACAATGAATGGACAGCACAAACAGACTCCATATATTACCTCGTGGAATGGGATAAAAGATGCAAATGCATACTAGATGAAATAGCACCCTTACGAACAAGAACTTCACGTAAGCATAACTCGATACCATGGTTGAATGATGAACTGAAAAAGCTAAAAACACAATCCAGGAAACTCAAACGAGCATGGAGAAAAACAAAAGACAAACACACAACACATGGAAACAATCACAAAGAAAATACAAATACGCAATAAGATAGACCAAAAGATCATACTATAAAACTAAAATAGGGACAGATTACAAAGACATGAAGAAATTATACCAACTTATGAACAAACTCCTAGACACCAACATGGTCACTACATTGAATACAGACATCCCATCTGCAGACAAACTTGCTAAGTATTTCAAAGAAAAAATTGCAAACCTACGCAACATGCTACCTCAGGACAACACTGACATCGAAATCTTCGTTAATGAGTTGGACCCAACCACGGGAGAATACCTGGCTGACCGAACCTGGTTAAAATTCGCTTTCTTTACCATCGATGCAGTTGCACAGGTGACCAGCAGGTTCTCCAACGCTCACTGTAAACTAGATACCTAATGAAATCTGCCCCTGACCGCTTCATAGCAGACCTCACATACCACCTAAACTACATGCTTCAGCAAGGTCTCTTCCCCTAAGAAAAATGGCAATATCCTATTCACTCCGATACCAAAAGACACCAAGAAAAAAACAAATGAAATCACCAACTACCGTCCAGTAGCATCCATTCCGTTGTCAGTCAAACTGATGGAAAGCATGGTAGCCAAACAGCTTACAGATTATATAAACAAATTCTCAATATTACACGAATCACAGTCAGGTTTTCACCCCCTCCACAGCACAGAAACAGTACTACTCATTCTCCTAGCCAAATTCAAGCAGGAAATAGCAATAGGCAAAAACATCCTCCTCCTCCTCCAATTCGACGTATCTAGTGCATTCGACATGGTAAACCATAATATATTAATAAGATTACTAAATAAGTTCGGGATTGGTGGAAACATACTTGGCTGGATCAAGGGTTTCCTAACCACAAGAACATATCAAGTAAAATCAAACTCAAACATATCATCGCCGTGGAAAGCAGACTGCAGAGTACCACAAGGATTCACCGCTATCACCGATCCTTTGAAACTAATGATGACCCCTCTAGCCAAGTCCTTATCCAACCAAGGCCTTAACCCCTTCATCTATGCAGACGATGTCACAATATTCATTCCTTACAAATCTAAACTGACAGAAATCAACAACGAAATCAAGATCAGCTTCAACATCATGGACTCTTGGGCAAATGCATTTCAACTAAAACTAAACAAAGAAAAACACACTGTCTCATCCTCTCATCCCTACACAGCGCAGATAACCCCACTATTATCAACACCACAAATTACACCCTCCCTATCTCAGACAGCCTGAAAATCCTTGGCGTTACAATGGACTGCAACTTAACACTAGAGAGCCAAGTGACATCCACAACAAAGAAAATGTTCCACTTAATGTGGAAACTCAAATGCGTGAAACAATTCCTCCCGAGCGGAACATTTTGCAACCTGATACAATCAATGGTACTAAGCCATGTAGACTACTGCAATGGAATTTATGCAGGATGCAAAGAACAAACCTTAAAGAAACTTCAGACCGCTCAAAACATGGCAGCTAGACTTATCTTCGGAAAAACGTGATTTGAAAGTGCAAAACCCCTTCGCGAAAAACTACATTGGCTCCCAATCAAAGAACGCATTGCTTTCAAAATCTGCACTCTGGTTCACAAAATTATCTACGGTGAAGCTCCGGGATACATGATAGACTTGATTGACCTACCAACTAGAAACACATCCTAATCAACACGAACGTACCTAAATCTGCACTACCCAAGCTGCAAAGGACGCAAATACAAATCAACTTACACGTCCAGTTTTTCCTACATAAGCACACAACTGTGGAACGCATTACCAAAAGCCTTGAAAACTACGAACGACCACCTGAACTTCCGGAAAACACTAAAAACTAACCTATTAAGGCATACGCTACCGATCCAACATAAATGCCTGATCTTTGCAACACAACAAAACTAAAGAACGTAATGGACAAAACACAACTCTTCCGTTGTATGATTCCCTAGTGTGGCTTTGCCACATGAACTTTATCTTAACACAACATCACTTTGTATTTGTTTACACTGGAGTCTGTAACGCCTCTCTGGTACTATGTAAGCCACATTGAGCCTACAAATAGGTGTGGAAAATATGGGATATAAATGTGACAGATAAAAATAAATAATAAAAATAATTCACAAAGGTTGTGCTGTGTCTTTGGAGCTGAAATCTCACTGAATCAGGCTCAGACTTTGTATTGTGATACAGATTATTGGATATACCTTTTAACCAAGATAAAATGAGGCTCTCACATGTCACTGATTTGGTTTGGATGGGCAGAATGATGATGCCAAGGGATTTGCCTGCTACCTGAGAAACAACAGGCTCCCTACATCTGCAAGCAAAGGTTGGAGAAGTGCATTAAGGGACACCATATCATGACAGCTTTCCTAATAAAATAAAATAAAATTAATCACGACTAGCTTAGAATCAGTCTAATATATGGGTATGATTTAATAATGATGTATCTTCCTAGTAAGATAGACAGTTGCTGGGATTGATCTGCATAATTTTTATGATTATGTTATATAGGGGTCGATATTCAGCCCGCAGCGGTAAGCATTTTGTAGGCTGCTCACAACTGTGCGCTGAGTTAACCCTGGATATTCAATGCTATGTTTCTAAAAGAGTATGCAGAAAAAACTCTGTATTTGAATTTTAAATTTAATTACTTGCTTGTCCAAAACGGAGTTCAAGGCCAGCTACATTCAGGTACAGTTATAGTTCCTTGCCCCAGAGGCTTACAATCCTATATAATAATTCTCACCTCCAACGTTCGAATGTGCCTAGGACCGTGCCTCCCTCGGAGGTGGTCTGCTAGGCAGGCACGCACTGACGTCAGTGACGTCAGTGACAGCTGATACCAAAGCTGAGAATCAGCTGTCATTGTGCCGCTCCATGCCACTTTGGAGCAAGTGGCAGGGAGCAGGGCAACACAGACCCCCCCCCCGCCCACCGAGTTCCACACTCTGCCCTCCCTCCGATTACAACAACCCCCCCCCACTGGACCCCCCTTCTGCGACACTGTCGACCCCCCTTCTCGGCAAAAACTGTCCCCGCTGGCCGTCCAGAACCTGTGCTGACGGGGACCCCAACCCCCATCAGCCGAAGTCCTGTGCTGGCCTTTGCAGCGTTGCTTCTTCAATGATCTTCGGTTCAAGTTCCTCTGCGTGCGTCTGACGTCAGAGGAACTTGAACACAGAGGAACGCAGAGGAACTTGAACACAAATCATTGAAGAAGCAACGCCACGAAGGCCAGCACAGGACTTCAGCTGACGGGGGTTGGGGTCCCCCGTCAGCACAGGTACTGGACGGTGGCGGGGGACGGTTTTCGCCGAGAAGGGGGGTCGATAGGGTCACAAAAGGGGGGTGTGAAAACGGAGAGAGGGCAGAGTCTGGAACAGCGAGGGAGGGTGGGGGATGGCCTTGCTAGCGCCCGTTTCCTTCCCTTTTGAAACGGGCATTTTTTACTAGTATACATATAATCCTCCAGGAAGTAGCATCTACTAGGCTGCCACTAGGACAGAAAATAGGACCAGAAATAATTCAGACTATCCAAGGCCCCTGTAATTATCTTTGTTTCTTTTCTGTCCTTTATAATTCTTTTACCACTTAAGGTATTACCTTGGCAGCGCAAAACCAGATTATCATGCCAATACAGTTCTTTGAATCTGAACTTGGATGCAATATGCTTGAGAAAATGCTGGTGGTTGGAAACAGATTCAGGACAAAAACAACCTAGGGATACATTAAAGAAAAACAATGCCCCAGATTGGGATTCTGCCAGGTACTTATGACTTGGATTGGCCACTGTTGGAAGCAGGATACAGGGCTAGCTGGGCCATCAGTCTACCTCAGTATGGCTGTTCTTATGCTTTTATTGGGGGAATACTAATATAACCCAGGTGTCATAAAGCTTGGCATTACTCTCTAATACTGGACCAGCTGAATAATGCAGATAGGTCTGTACCTGGAATCAGCATGAGTCCACATTCAGTACTTTTCTATAAAGCAGCTAATAAAGTCCAACCCTATAGGAAGGACTGGGAGAATGATAGGGGAGTCTGTATACACTCATGGTTTGGAGGAAAACCTATTCCTGAACCCTGATAGTGAGAAGGCAGCAGTTTGGCCTTGAACCTCAGAGCCAGCCTGCCATGTCTGCTATACTCAGGTAGCTGGGTCTGGGATAGGGAAGAAAGGAAGAACTCTGGCTATTTGCTAATACAACCTGATCTGGATGCTCTGACTTGGTTCTCACATCGAACTCAGCGTCACCCAGGTACAGAATGGAAGCAACCAAGGGGAAAGGTTCCTTTTTCTAACAAGCAGGCCTGAATGCTGGATTAGCACATGCCAATGGGGTCTCTGAGCTCACAAGATGTAGAGACAAAAGAAAAAAGACTGGCAGGGTGCCTGGAGGGCAACTGATATTCAAACTGAAGAGAGGGAGGAGCATTTATGACTCAGATAGACTCATTCCCTCAGAGAAACTCCTATAATCCATAAGAAAAAGGGATCCAGTGTCAGCTAAACACATCCAGCTTCAAGTTCAAGTTTCAAGTTTATTCAAACTTTCTATTCTACCTACAGGAAAAACTGAAAAACCATTGAGGCGGCTTACAATCTAAGTTAAAGGGAAGAACATACAACGACAATAAGAACAAAAGTGAGAACTACAATATAGATAGAAAAGAGAAGCAGGTAAAAACATATAGGGGTATTGCGTTTATAGTCAGAGCCAAGGCAAAAAACATTAGGTTTCAGAACTGACATGAGAATAACTAATATCATTACACAGTAGAAAAAGCTCTCTACCACTATGTTATCCAAGTCTGTCAATGAGGCTGTCTCTTCCTATAATGCTATTCTCTCCCTCTGCTCTGGATACTCTCGCTCCTCCCATTCCTCATTCTGTAAAATGTACCAAACCCAGCCTTGGCTGACCTCTAGAATCTGCTACCTACATTCCTGTGCCCCGCTCTGCCGAACGCCTTTGGCTGAAATCCCGTGCCCATGCTGACTTCATACATTTCAAATTCTTGCTGACCTCCTTCCAGTCTGTTCTTTTACTTGCCAAACAGGACTATTACATCCAGTTGACAAATTCTCTTGGCTCAAACCCTCGACGTCGCTTTGCCACACTGGACTCTCTCTTCAAAGTGCCTTCACCTCCAACTACTACTACTACTACTTAACATTTCTAAAGCGCTACTAGGGTTACGCAGCTGCTGTACAATTTACATAGAGGGACAGTCCCTGCTCAAAGAGCTTACAATTTGACCAATTTGACCGTTCCACTTGTCTTCTTCTCCTCCAACTCCCCATTCACTTTCTCCCCAGACTCTGGCTGAGTACTTTCATGATAAGGTTCACAAGATTAAACTTGAATTCTCAACCAGATCACCTCCACCTCTCCTTCCCTTAGTCCATTCTCTCAACCCTCCAACCCCTGCCTCCTTTTCTGAAATCACTGAAGAGGAAACTACACATCTTCTTTCCTCCTCGAAACTAACTACCTGTTCCTCTGATCATATTCCCACCCATCTACTTAACACTATCTCTCCTACTGTCATCCCTTTTATCTGTCATATCCTCAATCTTTCACTTTCCACTGCGACTGTTCCTGATGCCTTCAAACATGCTGTAGTCACACCACTCCTTAAAAAAACCTTCATTGAACCCTACCTGTCCTTCCAACTATCGCCCCATCTACCTCCTCCCTTTCCTATCCAAGATACTTGAACGTGCTGTTCACCGCCGTTGCCTTGACTTTCTTTCATCTCAAACTATTCTTGATCCACTTCAATCTGGCTTTCGCCCCCTTCATTCAACTGAAACAGCACTTGCTAAAGTCTCCAATGATCTGTTCCTGGCCAGATCCAAAGGTCTCTATGCTATCCGCATCCTTCTCGATCTATCTGCTCTGCTTTTGACACTGTTGATCACAGCCTACTCCTTGATACGCCGTCCTCACTTGGATTTCAGGACTCTGTTCTTTCCTGGTTTTCTTCTTATCTCTCCCAGCGTACCTTTAGTGTATACTCTAGTGGATCCTCCTCTACTTCTATCCCACTGTCAGTTGGTGGTACCTCAGGGATCTGTCCTGGGACCTCTTCTTTTCTCATCTATACTTCTTCCCTTGGTACTCTGATCTCATCCATGGTTTTCAGTATCATCTTTACGCTGATGACTCCCAGATCTACCTCTCCACACCAGAAATCTCAGCTGAAATCCAGGCCAAAGTATCAGCCTGCCTGTCTGACATTGCTGCTTGGATGTCTCAGCGCCATCTGAAACTAAACATGACCAAGACTGAGCTTCTTATCTTCCCCCCTAAACCAACCACTCTTCTTCCTCCATTCTCCTATTTCTGTGGATAACACTCTCATCCTTCCTGTCTCATCAGCTCGTAATGTTGGGGTCATCTTCGACTCCTCCCTCTCTGCACATATTCAACAGACTGCTAAAACCTGTCATTCTTTCTCTATAATATCACCAAATTTGCCCTTTCCTTTCTGAGCACACTACCAGAACCCTCATCCACACTCCCTCTCACCTTAGACTATTGCAACTTGCTTTTCACAGGTCTCCCACTTAGCCATCTCTCTCCTCTTCAATCTGTTCAAAATTCTGCTGCACGACTAATATTCCGCCAGTGTCGTTATGCTCATATTAGCCCTCTCCTCAAGTCACTTCACTGGCTTCCTATCCGTTTTCGCATACAGTTCAAACTCCTCTTATTGACTTATAAGTGCATACACTCTGCAGCTCCTCAGTACCTCTCCACTCTCATCTCTCCCTACATTCCTCCCCAGGAACTCTGTTCACTGGGTAAATCTCTCTTATCTGCACCCCTTGTCCGCCACCGCTAACTCCAGACTCTGTTCCTTTTATCTTGCTGCACCATATGCCTGGAATAGACTTCCTGAGCGGTATGTCAAGCTCCATCTCTGGCCGTCTTCAAATCTAAGCTAAAGCCCATCTTTTTGATGCTGCTTTTAACTCCTAACCCTTGTTCTGACACTTATTTATCATCCTCACTTTAATTATTCCCTTAACTCTTGTTTGTCCTGTTTGCCTGTCCTAATTAGATTGTAAGCTCTGCCAAGCAGGGACTGTCTCTTCATGTTTAAGTGTACAGCGCTGTGTATGTCTAGTAGCGCTATAGAAATGATAAGTAGTAGTAGTAGTTAAAAAGAAAAGTTTTTAAGTCTGATTTGAAAATATCCAAACTAGAACAGTGTCTAGATAAACTGGTAATGAATTCCAGAGGACTGGAGCTTGAACTGAAAATATACTATGTCTAGTATGTTTTGATGTATTTCCCTAAAGTAGGTACATTAAGGCGATGTTGTTGCACTAATCTGAGGGGTCACAAGGTTCTAGGAACCTACTTGTAGTGCCTAGAGAGGATTAAATGAAAATAGTGCAAGGGAGATTCAAATCTTCTGTAAGGAAAGCAGGAGAAAAAACTGTACAGTTACTTAAGAAATTATCCCCCAAATTCTACAAATGGTGCTACAAATTGTGCATATAAATTTGGGTGTGCATCCAATTTGCATGTGCAATTTAATTGAATAATGAACAAATTAGTGCCAATAATTGGGCCCTGACAATCAATTATTGATGCTAATTGGCATCGATTTAAGGTTATGAATGCATATTTATGCACCCAGATTATCTGGCTGGGCTTTGGCTGCGTGCAACTGTCCCAGGAAGGCATCCAGACCCAACGGACTCGGCTCACCATGGGGGCTTCTTCAGGGGATAATGGATAGCCCCACGGTGAACCAAGTCCGTTGGGTCTGGATGCCTTCCTGGGACAGTTGCACGTAGCCATAGCCCAGCCAGCTAAGTTGAATTTACTAACTACGACTATAGCACTGTGGTGGAGAGTGTTTGCTGATTGAAAAAAAAAACATTTTTGTTTTCACACAATGCAAGAAGAAAATAAAAAAACAAACCAAAAGATTTGCACATACACACGTAGGCTGGATCGGGGGTTTTTGTGACCGATGATTGAAGAGAAGAATGGTGACCAGTAAGATTCAGTTTGTCCTTTCCAGTTTTGTACTGGTGGTCACCACTTTCTGAGGTTTTTCCCCCTTTTTTTATTTTTACGTGGTTACCCAGGGGCGTATCTGGCCTCCGGCGGTAGGGGGGGGGCAAAGCCAGAACGGAGGGGGCAGATTTTAGCCCCCCCCTGCCGCCACCGAACCCCCCCCCCCGCCGCCATTACCATACCACCCCACTGCCACCAAACGACTCTCTCCCCCCCCTCCCCCGCCAGTCCTCCCCCGCTTCCGTTTCTTACTTTTGTGCCGAGGTCCCTTTCCTCCTGGGCCTTTAAAAATATTTCTTCAGCTGGCAGGGGACCCCAAACCCCCGCCAGCCAACCCGAGTGACTCTTCAAAGTTCTTCGTCCGCCGTGGTCAACGTGCTGGAGTTGAGCAGCTGAATCCAGTTCGGAGTCTTACGTTGCACGCAGATGCGCCCCTAGGTTAACCTACACCAATATAAAGCTTGCTTTTTGTTATACTATTGTATTGTTGACCATAAGGGGAGTAGGTTTATTTCATGGAACACTCCTATAGAGAAGGCAGTGGCGTTCCTGGCCTAGATGGCACCCGAGGCGGAGCGCCGATGCACCCCCCCACGGGTGCAGCGCGCGCCCCCCCCGCTAGATGATACCTCCCCCCTCCGGCGAAATGACACCCCCCCGGGTGCACGCCGCTGGGGGGGGGTGCCGCGGCGCACGCCTGCTCCTCCGAGTTTGCTAAACTTCGTTCAGTATCGCTGCAGGCTCCCTCTGCCCCGGAACAGGAAGTACCTGATCCGGGGCAGAGGGAAGCTGCAGCGAACGAACGAAGTTTAGCGAATTCGGAGGAGCAGGCACATGCCGCGGCACCCCCAGCGGCGTGCACCTGGGGCGGATCGCCCCACCGCCCCCCCTTGGTACCCACTGAGAGAGGGACAGGGTACTGTAGCCATCTACCACTTTGGAGTAATGAGTGAAGGCCCTGAAGATAATTCTTCCCTCAGCCCAACAGACCCATCATCCTTTTTTGTGTAGCCCCAAATAATACCCTTGAACAAAGGTCTACCTAAGAGTGCTTGCACTATTAAACTTAGAAATCAAAAAGTGTAGGGAAGCAAGCAGAAGATATGTAAGAAAGAAAATATAACTAGAATTAGAGGGAAAACTGATCACTATGGTAAACAGTCGAAGAGAAACCACCAATGTTATGTCTCTAAGAGAACAACTATGTTTTTTCTATTTTAAAACCTGGTCTTTAATTTATAGAAAAAGGAGACTTGCACAGATTC
This sequence comes from Microcaecilia unicolor, assembly GCF_901765095.1. NCBI lineage: Eukaryota > Metazoa > Chordata > Amphibia > Gymnophiona > Siphonopidae > Microcaecilia > Microcaecilia unicolor. Next base: position 65,699 of record NW_021963300.1, on the reverse strand, counting down.
CTAGCCTGAATCATATTTACTGTTTTGTCATATACTTATCAGGACAGGGCACAGACCCGATTCCTTAGAGTCTTTTCTAAATCTGTGTGAACATTCACGGTTACAGAAATTAACAACAGATGGGTCACACAGGTTACTTCATACTCAGAGATTACAAGCCTTGCATAGCCCTTTGCACCTACCACCTAGAGCGCTGAATGAACAACAACATGAAGTGATTAGATTGCATTATAAAAGGAGAGAGAAATTGAGCAAAAAATATCAGGCAGAATGCAATGCAGAATACAAAATACCAGCCCTTGCTGTCCGGACTTCTTCTCCATATAGTACCTTGCCTCTATATAGTGCTTCCCCATCTGCATTTCCTGACTCATTCCCTCTCCTGTTGCTCTGATCTCAGTGCAATTCTACATGACCATCCTCTGGGCCCCTCTTTTAAAATGGCACTCCATCTTTCTTTGCTCTTATTTTTAATTTCTTTTCTAATAGTAATGTTGTTCCTTCAATGGATGTATCCTTTTATGCCACAGGAGTTTATTCTGCTTATGTTGGACCATTAAAATTTCTCGATCGGAATAATGCCTTTGTGCTTTTTCTCATTGGCTCACATGTTGCGGCTATCATTTTTCCTCACTGTCTGTTTTTTTTTTTTTTAATTCATTTAGAATTGGTATTTCACATCTTGTTCTATTGTTTTAACCCAGATTGACAGAAAAAAAACACGAAATGTTTTTTTCCCTGTGTCATCAATAATGTGCCCATTTTGTGTACTATTTGAGAAAAAGGGCACACTGGTTTTGCTCGCTAATGCAAGATAATGTGCACTATTAATTGGCATTGACCCAAAAGGAAAATAATAATAAATACATGACAAAATTAAAATTGTATGGGAACTAAACAAAACAATTTTTTTGTCCTCTACATCCCTAATTCCTTCCCCCTATTATTACTCCTTTTAGATAATGCCAACTGTTCTACTCTACTAAGATCCTCTAATGCAGGGTTACTCAAATGTTTTGAATGGAGGTCTGGAAAATTCATCTGAAATCCGGGGTCTGCAAACTACCTACAGATATTACCAATCAATAAATACCAAATAAAATACTCTTTTCTAGCTTTTTGTCTGAACATTGTGTTTTTCCATTTGTTTTGGTCCCAGGGTCTCTTTTCTGCCTTTCTCTTTTTCTCCCTTTTTCCAGGGGTAAATCCTTGTTTTCCCTCTCTGCCTTCCCTCCTCACCTCCCCTTCTCTCCTCCTATGATCCAATATCTCTTCCATTTCATTTTCTCCCTCTCTCCCACTGCCCATGTATCTGTCCTCTGTTGCCTCTGCTCCTGGTTACCAACATCCTCCATCTGGCTTCCTTCCATCCTTTATTTTTCGTTATAGCTCTTTCCCTCACCTCTGATCCAGGTCCACATCACTCCATCTAGCTTCCTTTTCTCCTATCTCTCATTAATCCAGTATAGCTAGGTCCTCCCCCTTGCCCCAGGTCCAACATCATCCTCCATCTGGCTGTCATGGCTTTGCCTGCTTCCCTCCAGTTGTCCAGTATAACTCGCTACTCCCCCTCCTTCTCCTTCTCTTACAGGTCCAATATCTCATTACATCTGGCTCGACCCCTCCTCTGGCCCCAGGTCCTGGTGCTCCCTACCTTAAATCATTCTCTGCCTAGGCCTCTGGGATCAATAACAATTCTCCAGCAGACTGTCTGCCCAAGCCTGGAGCCTGCTCTCTGCCATACCCTTGCAGATGCAGGAGATTATGTCAGAAGGGGGTGGAGTGCAGCACAAAGGAGGCTTCGGGCTTTGGCAGATGGCCTGCGTGAATTGCTATTGCTGCCGCTGCTAGAGGCCTGGTGGTCAGTTCAGCCTACCATGAAGCCAGAGTTTTTAAAAAAAATGACACTGTTCCCCAGCAGTCCACATGGGAGGGCTCCAAGGTCCAGAATTTGGAACACGGTCCTCCATTTGAGTAGCTCTGTTCTAATGCGATATGGATTCCCTTGATAGTCTTTCCATCCATAGTTTACCTTGGAACATCACCTTCATGCTGCTCAACTCTAGGAGTCTTCTTATGTTGAGCTCAATTTTCTCATCACATGACACTGTCTATGATTGCTGGACAGCAGATAGCCATTTATAGAACATTAGCAATACTTTTCCCTTTTTTCAAAGTAGCAGACGCAACATTGCTTTTCATGGGTGTTTTTCATTACTGAGTTTACCTTGAAGGGAGTCTAGGTTCTCCTTGCTCCTATCTGGATGCCAGGGACCACTAAACTGTTCAAACCATAATAGCATAGACTTAGAATAGGACAGAACAGGGAAGGTAGCATAACAGCCTTCAGTGAATAAAGGCCAGGTCAAGGAACCATGTCTTTTGGTTTTGCAAGTACAGAGTTACTAATAAAGCAGAAAAGGTTTGGCTGTTCTGTAGTTGTGTGTGGTAAAGACACTCCTACGGATCATGCTAGTTGGCTATAAGGGACGCTAAGTGCCCTCCCTTGCAGACCTTTCAGCATGTGTAGTGACATGAAGTAATCTGGAGCCAGTCTGATCAAAATAATTTGTCCAGTGTTCAAATGCAGCCAATGGAAGACTGAGGATAGATGAATTATTGAAAATGGTCCTCAATCCTGGCTTCATTTAATAACCCCACCACCAAGTTTTGAATGTTTGTGACAATCCAGCCAGAAAAGAATTAATTACAATCTGATTTTGACAGAACAAACACTGTAATAATGTGACAAACATTTTATGGACTGGTAGAATATAAGTATAGTAATTATGGTTAAGCTGCAGGGGTTTTTTTTGGTTCACAGGATATGATGTTATGACAATATCTGTGTTATAAATTTTAGGTTAATTTATATATTTTGAGGTTGATATTCAGTTGATGGTGCTCAGCATTTTGCTGAACTTCACCGATGTTATTCCCAGATACTCAATGCCAGGCCCTGTTCAGCCTTTGCCATTGAATATCCAGTTTTGTAGAGCAGGCTAATACACAGCTGGTTAAGTCCGACATCCAGCACTTAGGGGGTCTTTTACAAGGACGTGCTAGCATATTTAGCATGTGTTAATTTTTAGCATGTACTAAATGCTAGTGCACCTTTGTAAAAGGACCTCTCAACCAGTTATGGGTTGCCACATACAGATAGGACAGCCTTTAATGCGGTTAACCTAACCAGTTAAGTGCTGAACAGCCATGTGTCGATTCCGCTCCCAAAATAGCTGGTTTGCAGTTTGGTACTAACTTGTTAAGTGCCACTGAACATTACTGGTTAACCCCAAACAGGCAATTTAACTGGCTAGGAGTCATTTCTGGCTGGTTAAATCACTTTGAATATCTACCCCTTTGTGTTTTGGATGCATATTTTAAGGCTATTTATTTATGCTGAAAGAAGAAAATGTTTACAGGATTACAGGGCTATAAATTGATATGAAATAAATGAATAAATAAAATCCCTCATAATATAAAAAGAATTGGGCCTGCTTTTTTGTAGGCAGTGATCTTGTGCCCTGTCTCCAGCCTTTTATTTATTTATTGATGACATTTATACCCCATATTTTGCCACACAAATTTGAGTTCAATGTGGCTAACAAGCTACAAGAAGACAGTACAAAATATGAAATAAAAGCCATAATCCCACACATATCAATAAAGGAAAGAACCATAAAAGCATATGTAATGGGGGGAGAGGGGAGAAAAACTAGACATCAGCATCAATTAACAGAAATTTTTTAAAAAGGAAAGATTTCAAAAACTTGCGAAAAACTAAATAATCACGCTGGGATCTTAGTACCTTGGTAAGAAAAAGTAGCAGAATAAATTGACTTAGGCTACTTTCTTACAGGAAGGGAAATGAAGACGCAGGTAGTTTCTCGCACCATAGTAGCATTGTGAAAAGGCAGTGACAAAGGGCAAATATAATCAGCAGCAGTACCACATAAAGTCTGAAATACGAGTGCACAGAGCTTAAAAACAACCCTGCCTTTAATAGGAAGCCAATGCATGTGAATCAGCGGTGGAGTAGCCCTTCCAAAGCATGGCACATGCAGGACTAACCTGGCCACAGTATTCTGAGCAGTTTGAAGCTTCCTTAACATACTCTTTGCAACCAGCATAGATAGAATTACAATAATCAAATTGGGTCAAGACTAGAGACTGGACAAGTAACCTGAAAAATATCTGTTGAAAAAAAGGGCCTGATTTGCTTCAGCTTCCAAAGTACCTCAAAAGATTTAGGGCCTCTTTTACAAAGCCGTGCTACCAATTCTCGGTGTGGCAAATGAGAGGAAGCCCTTTCAGTTCCTTGGGCTTCTTCTCATTTGCCACATGGGAATCACTAGTGCAGCTTTGTAAAAGAAGCCCATAGTGACTACAGAGGACACCCAAAATTAAGGATAAGTTCTAATCAACAACCCCCAATATTTTCAAATGGTTTCCAAGGGATAAGTAATGCAGTCAATGCTAATATTGCTGCAGGGATCATGGTCAAAGTGGTTAATACCAAAAATGTAGTCTTATCCCGATTTAATTTAAACCTAAATTCAGAGATACAGGAATCCATTAAGCCAAGGCTCGATTTAATTCTATGGAGAATTCCATTGATGCTGCCTCGAAAGGAAGGGAATGTAGGTAGTGACATTATCAGCATAAATAAAAGAATGAAATCCCATAGGCTCCCCTCCCCCCTAGAGGAGCCATTATGACATTATATAGTATTGGAAAAAGAGGAGAGCCTTGCGGTACACCACAGTCAGGAGACCAAAGTAGAGATAAGGAGCCTGACATCTTTACATAGTAACATAGTAACATAGTAGATGACGGCAGAAAAAGACCTGCACGGTCCATCCAGTCTGCCCAAGAAGATAAATTCATATGTGCTACTTTTTTTATTTGTATTGTCCTCTTCAGGGCACAGACTGTATAAGTCTGGCCAGCCCTATCCCCGCCTCCCAACCACCAACCCCGCCTCCCACCACCAGCTCTGGCACAGACTGTATAAGTCTGCCCAGCACTATCCTCGCCTCCCAACTACCAGTCCCACCTCCCACCACCAGCTCTGGCAGAGACCGCATAAGTCTGCCCAGCACTATCCCTGCCTCCCACCACCGGCTCTGGCACATACCGTATAAGTCTGTCCAGCACTAGTCCCACCTCCCAACCACCAGCCCCGGCACAGACCGTATAAGTCTGCCCAGCACTAGCCCCGCCTCCCAACCACCAGCTCTGCCACCCATTCTAGGCTAAGCTCCTGAGGATCCCTTCCTTCTGCACAGGATTCCTTTATGTTTATCCCACGCGTGTTTGAATTCCGTTACCGTTTTCATCTCCACCACCTCCCGCGGGAGGGCATTCCAAGCATCCACCACCCTGCCCCTATTTCTACTTTTCTTTAGACAATTTACTGATTTGTAACCTTATGAAAATAACATGTAATACGTGTTGCATGTTTATTTAGTGATTTCAAGATGGTTATATAAAAAATGTCCAATTGAGAACTATCCAAGAAGAAACAAACAAGAGCACTCTTTCATAGGAACTGACTGAGGACACAATCAGGCTTATCGAAAGAGAAGGACGCCCATCTTTTGACACAAATCAGAAGATGGGCGTCCTTCTCACAGGGTCGCCCAAATCGGCATAATTGAAAGCTGATTTTGGGCGTTCTCAACTGCTTTCCGTTGCGGGGATGACCAAAGTTCACAGGGGCGTGTCGGAGGTGTAGCAAAGGCGGGACTGGGGCGTGCCTAACACATGGGTGTCCTCGACCGATAATGGAAAAAAGAAAGGCGTCCCTGATGAACACTTCAACGACTTTACCTGGTTCTTTTTTTCTTACGACCAAGCCACAAAAATGTGCCCTAAATGAACAGATGACCACCGGAGGGAATCGGGGATGACCTCCCCTTACTTCCCCAGTGGTCACTAACCCCCTCCCCTTTCCAGCCTCTATGCCAGCCTCAAATATCATACCTAGCTCCATGACAGCAGTATGCAGGTCCCTGGAGCAGTTTTAGTGGGTGCAGCGCACCAGGCAGGCGGACCCAGGCCCATCCCCCCCTACCTGTTACACTTGTGGTGGTAAATGTGAGACCTTCAAAACCCACCAGAAACCCACTGTTCCCACATGTAGGTGCCCCCTTCACCCCTTAGAGCTATGGTAGTGGTGTACTGTTGTGGGGAGTGGGTTCTTTTTTTTTGGGGGGGGGGGTTGGGGGGCTCAGCACACAAGGTAAGGGAGGTATGCACCTGGGAGCAATTTGTGAAGTCCACTGTAGTGCCCCCTAGGGTGCTCGGTTGGTGTCTTGGCATTTAAGGGGGACCAGTGCACTACGAATGCTGACTCCCTCCACGACCAAATGGCTTGGATTTGGTCATTTCTGAGATGGGCGTCCTGGGTTTCCATTATCGCTGAAAATTGGGGACGACCATCTCCAAGGTCGACCTAAATTTTGCGATTTGGGCGTCCCCGACCGTATTATCGAAACAAAATATGGACGCCCATCTTGATTCGATAATAAAGGTTTCCCCGCCCCTTCGCTGGGGAAAAAGGGACTGCTACCTATTACTACACAGAACTTAGCACAGGCCATCACTTAGCAAAACAATATGAGATTATAAACTAGAAACATAATGTAGACAAAAAAAATAGATAAATAAAATGGAAAACAAAAGAAATTAGACTGTGAGCAGTAAACCCCAAAGATATAGAAATGCATTTCCTTAAGTACAGAACAAAATGCAAGTAGTACACATTTTCAAAGCTAAAGTTATCTTTCTCTAAATACCCAAAATAAATTTATTTGTATCCTTGTTTTCTGACCATTTTATTTTTCAAATTGGGTTGGTCCTGATCTCCTTTTGCTACTTCCTTTTGTTGCTTTTCTCTGAGTCCCTTCGCAGGATCTTATTTCCATTTTCTGTTTCTTCACTGTCCTGTCTTTTTCCTTGTGCCTAATTCTGACACTGATCCATCTGTTTCATTTTTGTCTCCATTTCTCTCATCTGTCTTTTTATGAACCTGTAACTAGATTTCATCCCTCCTTCTTCCACAATCCTTGGTCTTGTCTTTCACCTACTTAGCTTTCCACTTCCTACATTTTCCTCCCATCTCCTCTCTCATTCCTTATCCAGCCTCTTATTCACTTACTTTCCAGCCCCTGCATTCATCGCCTCCCAGGCCTCATCAATCTCTTCCAGTCTCACTCCTTCTAGTTATTCATCTTCCCTCTACCTCCACCCCCTTTCTTATATTTTACCCCCTTTTCAGGTTCCTATTCCCCCTTTTACTGCCCCTATTTCTACCCTCTCTCACTTATGTCACCTTCTTTTATCCCTTAAACACTCTTTGTAGCCCTCTTTTTCCCCCTTTCCCCACCTCTTCTCTCGTATATCCTTCTCCACTTCCCCAGCATTTGCTGACCTCCTCCAATATTTTTCTTCCCTATCTGTCTTCCATTTTAACCCCAGCATCCATCTCTGTGCCTCTCCATCTTCTCATTCCCCTGCATATGCCTGTTTCTTCCCTTCCAACAATACCTGTCCTCATACTTCTCACACCACCAATGCACTCCTCCCATCCCTATATCAGGCCCATCTCCAAGCCCCATCTCCCATTTCCCACCTGTCCCCTTGTTAGCCCCCAGACCCAGCATCACACTAGTTTCATCAGCCCCTTCTCCTATCTGCCCAGCACCACCAAATCTACTGCAGAGAAGGGTGCTCCTTTCTTAGCTCAAGTCACTCTCGCCACTGGCACCATGCAGGAATTGAAAGTAGAGAATCAATACTTGCTGTGCATCACATGAAACAGAAAGTAGATTCTCTCAGATTTTAGCAGCTGTGTGGTGCCGTCTGCCAGAGAAAGGAGTTCCCCACTCTATAGTTGATTTAGTGGTGCCAGACAAAGCAGGTAGTAGAAAGGAGCATCTTGCACAAGTTTTGATGGAGCAAAAGTGGCTGGTGCACCACAACAGTATGAAAAGGGTGGCCTAGGCTATCCCAAAGAATGATATTCACCACCACAACTGTTGAAGGCAATGAGTGAGATTTTCTACCAGTGCAGCCGGGGTATACATTTTGAATGATGTGCCTGTTTTGGTTTCTAAATGCTGCAGAGACCCTATGGCAATGATTCTCAACTTTTTTCAGTTAGGACACATCAGGTGTGGATGCTGTTCTTATATGTGACATACTGCATATGTGACCCTTAGGGATCTTTGGTCCGACACAATACAGCAGTTCTTATGAGTTAAATGTAACCATGCTCTGCATCCACAGACGTCCAAGCTCCTCCCCCCCCCCCCAACAAGTGCAGATCATAACTAGAACATTTATCCGTGGAAGTCCCAATACAATTATTCTGATTCTCATGTCATCAGAGTAATAGCAACATAAATCTCTCTACCGGGCACATTGTGAAATGCACAACCTAAAGAAAATCCTAACTCAACATTCATTTAGCAAACATGTCATACAACAGTAGTACTAATGCAAGAACTCTAGCTGGGGGAATTTGGTGCAAAATAAAAAATTCTGCACTAAAAGTTTGGGAATTCTATGTACAGTATAATTCTGCATCTTTATTTGTAAATTTTTGTGCAGAATTTCTTCAAGCATAAGGCTATCTACTCCCCCAGCTTCTTCTTGCACCAGTAATATCGCTCTCCAGGTTCTAGCTTGCACAGCTCTCTCTCACTCCAACATAGCTACAGGTTCCACCCTCCCCACCCTGATTTAGCTTGAACCCTTCCCTTTCTCCAGCCTTTTCTGCCCCCTAGTTCTTTCTTGCCCCTTAGCCCCCAACCCCTACCTCTCTGTATTATCTCTCTCCTTGCCTCCACATTACCGTGTTTTCCTCAGGGCAGCATAAGGGAATCACTGCCACTGCCGACTTCTGGAAAAGAATGAAGAAAAGCAGTCTTGGGAAAGGGGATTGAGGCAAGAAGGGGGAGATACCAGACCATGGCCGGGGGGAGGGGAAGGAGGGATGCCGGTCTGAGATGAAGGGGATGGAAGGAGGGATGCAAGCAGGTAGGCCGGCCAGTGGCAGCAAGATGCCACTGCATGAAAAGTGCCGTCTGAGCCCCTTACCTCAGATGGCCTAATGATTGAGCTGCCACTGGTCTATATTGTATCACCCCTGTCTCTCCTTTCCTCTATGAGTGATCAAGTGTTGTTTTTAGGCTGCTTGTATCACCTCCCAAATTAGTACTCACTAAGAGGGCCAGCATATGAGAAAAGCAATTCTTTAATTTCTTTACCAAGAGAAATTTACAATTACAAGTGCTGGCTTATCATGTGGAGAGGAGGGGACACAAACATGTGGTCTGCCTCTCCCACCTAATGCTCTGGTTCAATTGTTTATATACCTTTTGTGTTAAGCAAGGCTTCAGCACTTATCTTCCTGAGAGATCATTCTGTTCTCTTTTATCATCATCTATCTTCCTTCAGGTTGCTAAATCCACATTCTCTTGTTTATACTAGTTTCTTTTCCCAAGGCCTGCTTGGCCGTAAGGGTATCATTAGACCATACATTCCTGAATTTACACAAGCTCATGTTCTTTAATAAATTACAAGCTTTTCAATCTCTGATAAATTCCAGAGTGGCTTGTCAGCCTCTGCCCTTTTTGACCTGTGCTTGGGTGCTGACCTGTGCTCATATTTCTACACTCTCTCCTCATATGTTTTGTGGCACTTTATTCCTGAACCACTTCAAGTCTTTTTACATCCTTAGCAAGATACAGCCTACAAAACTGAACACAATATGCCAAGTGGAGCCTCACCAACAACTTGTACAGGGTCATCAACACTTCCTTTCTTCTGCTGGTTATACCCCTTTCTATGCAGCCTAACATCCCTCTGGTCGTGGCCACAGCTTTGTCACATGCCAGCTTATTTTCAAAACAGATCACTTGCTATCTTCTGACACAAATCGGTAGATGGCCGGCGATCTCCTGAACCCAGCCAAATCGGCATAATAGAAAGCCGATTTTGGCCGGCGCCAACTGCTTTCTGTCGCGGAGCCGGCCAAACTTCATGGGGGTGTTTTGGCAGGGTACAGAAGGTGGGACGGGACATGGTTACGAGATGGCCGGCTTCGTCCGATAATGGAAAAAAGATGGTCAGCTCTGATGAGCACTTCGCCGGCTTCACTTGGGCCATTTATTTTTAGGACCAAGTGTCAAAAAAGTGCCCCAGATGACCACCAGAGGGAATCGGGGATCACCTCCTCTTACTCCACCAGTGGTCACCAACCCCCTCCCACACAAATTTTTTTTTTGCCAGCCTCTATGCCAGTCTCAAATGTCATACCCAGCTCCCTGACAGTATGCAGGTCCCTGGAGCAGTATTTAGTGGGTGCAGTGCACTTTAGGCAGGTGGACCCAGGTCCATCCCAACCTACCGGTTACACTTGTGGTGGTAAATGTTGAGCCCTCCAAACCCCCCCAAAACACACTGTACCCACATGTAGGTGCCCCCTTCACCCCTTAGGGCTATGGTAGTGATGTAGAGTTGTGGGGAGTGGGTTTTTGGGGGGATTTGGGGGGCTCAGCAAACAAGGTAAGGGAGGTATGCACCTGGGAGCAATTTTTGAAGTCCACTGCAGTGCCCCCTAGGTGCCCGGTTGGTGTCCTGGCATGTCAGGGTGGCCAGTGCACTACAAATGCTGGCTCCTCCCATGACCAAAAGGTTTGCATTTGGCCAGGTTTGAGTTGGCCGGGCCCGGTTTCCATTATGGCTGAAAACCGAAGCCGGCCATCTCTATATCCGGCGATATCAAAATCCGGCAATCTCAACATTTGATCTAAATGTTGAGATTTGGCTGGCCCCAACCGTATTATCGAAAGAAAAGATGGCCGGCCATCTTTTTCGATAATACGGTTGGCTCCATCCCTTTACGGCGCCGGCCATATAGATGGCCGCCCCCGGAGATGGCCGGCGTCGTTCGATTATGCCCCTCATGGTCACCTTAAGATCCTCAGACACCATCATCACAAGGTCTCTCTCCTGATCTGTGCTTATATATCTCTCTCCTCCTATCTCATACATCTCCTTTGTATTTCTGCACCCCAAGTGCATCACTCTGTACTTTTTTGGCATTAAATTTTAACTGTCAGACTTTTAACCATTCTTCTAACTTTTGGAGATCTCTTCTCATGGTTTCTGCTTCCTCCAGGGTATCCACTCTTTTGGCTATTCTGACTATAATGGCTATAAAGGTGCAAGGAGATAGACTCAAGAACAACAGGAAATATGTTTAATGGAAAGGTGGGTGGATCCTGGAATTCCCTCCTGTGGAAGGGAAAGGGAAATGGGACTTGATATACTGCCTTCTGTGGTATTTTGCAGCTACATTCAAGCGATTTACATATTGTACCTGGGGCAATGGAGTGTTAAGTAAGGTCCATGAGGCACAAACTAATAGAATCCTTAAAGCTGTGGGACAAAGCCAGAGAGTCCCTTAATGACAAAAGAGTGGAAATGAAGCACAGGGTTAACCTGCACAGGAAGGCTCTTCAGCCCAAGGCAGTAATGGAATGACTATTTTGTGGTTTCCAGAAGGAATGGGGGTGGGGGTAACCTTCATAGAACAGCAGTTCTATTCCAGAGCATTTTACTAGGCCATTTTAGTCTTTATCTGCTGTCATCTTGTATGTTACTGTTACTGGCTTCATCGCTTTCATCTGTCCCTTTTATCTTTTATATAATGTGTATGCTTCCTCTCAATGAGCTTGCTCTCAAACCTCAGACTGCCTGCTATCTGGGGATTAGCATGCAGGTTTCCTAGAGACAAGAGATATCCAAGATGATTTCCCCTTTGTAGCTCTCAGTGATGAAAAGATGGATGTGTCTTAACACTTAGAATAATCTCAGAGATAACAAAGGATTGATTAGTTAGCTTAGGGGAGACAAGCAATACCCAGTGACAGCCTGAATGTTTTTCATCAGGGATACTTAGTGATTCTCAGGAGAGGAAATCCAGGTTTCAGCATACACCAGAAGGTAAGAGGTACTGTATTCCAACAGAGATCAGGGAACTTTCTCAGAACATTTATTCATTTGAAAACATAACACACTCTCTGGTTTAACTAAGCAGCGCTAGCGCTGTCCATGCGCTAGTGCCGACATGGCCCAAAATGGGCCGTGTCGGCACTAGCGCATGGACAGCCGCTAGCGCAGCTTCATAAACAGACTCCCTTAGTTTCACTTTACCAGACCCAAGAGTATATCTGTCCTTTGTGTGTGCATATAGATAGAGTGGCAAAGAAACAGAGATGTAGCCTGGCAACTGAGCTATGAGCTTAATAGCTTTATTCAGCAGGTCTGTTTTCTTGTTTTCTTTCAGTACCTGGCACACTAATATTCTGTATTGGTCTTCTAGGGCTTAATTTTAAAACAAGATTCCTATGAGAGCCCAACAAGGATCCTGTTTTAAGCTTAATTTATAAAGGCAGGGTAGGAGCTAACGAGCCTCTGTAAAATAGGCTCCCAGAACCATCTCCAATAGTGAACAGATACCAATACACATGTTCACATCTGCTCTGAAACTTACCTTATGTGTGTGCCCACATATTTTATACAGTATGCACATATATTCCCATTCTATCTCCTTTCCATCCAAACTGTGCCCCTGGGAATAGGCACATAATTTCCTTAATATACTCTTGATGCATGTATAGAGTAGCACAATTCCGATAAAAAGCCCTTTTCTGAATGTCATACAGGCTTTACATACCAGCTGCATAATCGGGTGATTTTTTTCCACTTACCTTTATGCCAGTGTTCAGCAGCCCTATCAGCTGATTATACAGTCTAAATTTAAAGGGTAACTTATCCATTACAAGTTTAGGATTGCTAAGAAATGTTTCTGGTTAACTATTGAATATTCTATACACACTCACAGAGCTTAAGAGACACCAATATCTTCAAGCAACAAAGTCAGTCCTCCTTAGGTATAATTACTGTAATCTAGTCTTAGTTGCACACTTGATAATTATCAACAGGTTAAAGGAAATTGGAGGAAAAAACCTCAACAGACTCCTTACTTTTAGGCACCCAGCCATCAATTCAAGGAGCACCTGCTGTCATCATCGGCAATAAAACCTCCATACCATAGTCTAATTTGTATAATAGGTCAAAAAATGCTGGGCTATCCTGAAAAGATAAGTTTGCTGAGTTGGGCTCAACTGATCATCTGAGAATGCATCTTCTCTGGGAACTCCCTCTCTACCTTGCACTTAGATAGGTCTTACATGGAGCTCCTGTATGTCTTATTTCCTTGGCTTTTCTTCTTCTGTTGATGACCTTAGTTTGTCTTTTAATTCTAATTCCATTCTGCCTATCTGGACCTATGTCTGTTTTCTGGCCATATTGTGGAACAGTTTTCTATGCCTCTGACCTTTTACTACCTAGTGATTGGTGTCTATGCTTACTCTGTGGGGAACATCTTGAGTTTATGCTTTAATTTTGGCAACCTCAGAGTATCAAAGGGCTGAACCTGAAGGGAAAGGAAGCTGCTGTAAGTGAATATGGTCCACCTAAGACCCAGGATCCCTGATGTTTCTTACATAAGTACATAAGTATCGCCACACTGGGACAGACCAAAGGTCCATCAAGCCCAGCATCCTGTTTCCAACAGTGGCCAATCCAGGTCACAATACCCGCAAGATCCCGAAAAAGTTCAATACATTTATGCTGCTTATCCCAGAAATAAGCAGTGGATTTTCCCCAAGTCAATTTAATAATTGAGTGAAGAAAAAATATTCATATTAAATTTACTACTTTGTAGCTTCATCGCATGCCTCATGTCTACCTGTTCCACTCCACTCATTATTTTATAGACCTCTATCATATCTCCCCTCAGCAGTCTTTTCTACAAGCTGAAGAGACCGAGCTGCGTCAAGCCTTTCTCATAGGGAAGTCATCCATCCCCTTTATCATTTCGTCGCCCTTCTCTGTACCCTTTCTAATTCCACGATCAGGCTTATTTTCGAAGAGAAGGGCGCCCATCTTCCGACACAATCGGAGATGGGCGTCCTTCTCTCAGGGTCCACCCAAATCAGCATAATCGAAAGCCGATTTTGGGCGTCCTCAAACTGTTCCCATCGCGGTGACGACCAAATGTTCACAGGGGTTGTATCAGCACTGTAGCGAAGGCAGGACTGGGGCGTGATTAGAGATGGGCATCCTCGGCCGATAATGGAAAAAAGAAGGGCGTCCCTGACAACACTTGGCCGACTTTACTTGGCCCTTGTTTTCTTGCGACCAGGGCGTGAAAAGGTGCCCGAACTGACCAGTGACCACTGGAGGGTATCGGGGATGACCTCCCCTTACTCCCTCAGTGGTCACCAACCCCCTCCCACCCTAAAAAAAAAACTTAAATTTTTTTGCCAGCCTCTATGCCAGCCCAAATGTCATACCCAGCTCCATGACTGCATATGCAGGTCCCTGGAGCAGTTTTAGTGGATGCAGTGCACGTCAGGCAGGCGGATCCAGGCCATCCCCCCACCAGTTACATTTGTGGTGGTAAATGTGAGCCCTCCAAACCCACTCAAAACCCACTGTACCCACATAGTAGGTGCCCCCCTTCATCCCTTAGGGCTATGGTAGTGGTGTACAGTTGTGGGGAGTGGGTTGGGGGGGGGTTGCGGGGCTCAACACCTAAGGTAAGGGAGCTATGCACCTGGGAGCAATTTGTGAAGTTCACTGCAGTGCCCCCTAGGTTGCCCGGTTGGTGTCCTGGCATGTCAGGGGACCAGTGCACTACAAATTCTGGCTCCTCCCACGACCAAAGGGCTTGGATTTGGTCGTTTTGAGATGGGCATCCTCGATTTCCATTATGGTTGAAAACCGGGGACGACCATCTCTAAGGTCGACCATCTCTAAGATCGACCTAAATGTTGAGATTTGGGTGTCCCCAGACCGTATTAATAGAAATGAAAGATGGACGCCCATCTTGTTTCGATAATACGGGTTTTCCTGCCCTTCGTGGGGCCGTCCTGTGAGGATGCCTTCATGAACACTTGGGCACCCCGTTCGATTATGCCCCTCCACATCTTTTTTGAGATGCTGCGACCAGAATTGAACACAATATTCGAGGTGCGGTTGCACCATGGACCATACAAAGGCATTATAATGCCCTCACTTTTGTTTTCCATTCCTTTCCTAATAATACTTAACATTCTATTTGCTTTCTTAGCTCCGCAGCACACTGAGCAGAGGGTTTCAACGTATCATCACAACCTTTCTTGGTCGGTGACTCTTAACATGGAGTCCTTGCATTACATAGCTATAGTTTGGGTTCCTCTTTCCCACATGCATCACTTTGCACTTGCTCACATTAAATGTCATCTGCCATTTAGACGCCCAGTCTCACAGTATTTCTTCACAACTCTGATAAGTGTTAAGAGTAATTTTCATTAATGGCTTGCCTGGAATTCCCAAAGTGAAGAATGCAGGAGAAAAGTAGGTGTGCCTGGGATTGAAACAGGAGGGACCTCAGCACTGAATAAGATTGTCACTAGATTAAGCTTGGACTCAGAGTAGCAAATGGATGATGTGGATTCTTTGATGGCAGTGATGCCTATATAGAGGAGCAAGCATACCTAATTCAGTATGGTTATATTAAAGAAAGTAGAGTGAGTACTAAAGTCACCCCCCCCCCCCCTCAATATCAGTGCTATTTACCAGCCAGGATTGGCTCCTGGCTGGTTAAATAGCACTTAACTGCCTATCTGTGAATATTCAGTGGGAGATAGCCAGTTATCTCCTAGTGAAATATTCGTAGTCAGCGCTTAGCATCTAACTGGTTATATCACGAGATATACTGACTCTCCGTGAATATTCAGCGCATTGCTGGCTAAATTTGGCAGCTAAAATTGGGCTGCCCAGATTACGTGGCGGGGAATAATCAAACTGCGCCGGAGAAATACTGGCCGGCGATGTATTTGCCGTGCTGCAAACAGCTGGCCAGACCCGTATGTTCGAAAAAGATGGCCGGGACCATCGTTGTTTCAATAATAAGGTTCCGGCCACCAATGCCTTGGATTTGGCCGGGGTTTGGATGGCCGGCGTCGTTTTTTAGGCGATAATGGAAAGTTATGTTGGCCATCTCAACCTCGGCCAATCCAAGGCATATGGCGGTGGGAGAGCCAGCATTTTTAGTGTACTGGCCCCCCTGACATGGCAGGACACCAATCGGGCTCCCTAGGGGTCACTGCGGTGGACTTCAGAAAAGCTCCCACGTGCATAACTCCCTTACTTTGGGAGCTGAGCCCCCCAACCACCCCCCCCCCAAAACCCACTACCCACAAAAGTACTGCACCCACTAAAACTGCTCCAGGGACCTGCATACAGCCTCTAGGACTTATTGCTGCTGTATAACTTGGCACACCAGTTGACACATGAAGTCCTTTATTTGAATAAACACATTTACTCACAGTTACCTGCAGATCAGAGGTTGTGCCCCACTGGCAAAGAGGCCCTGGTACTAAGATAAGCAGTAGGTCAGAGCTGGCACAATGGTGTACAATGCCCTCTTTCAGCACCATTCAAGGTAAGACGTACGTTCTCTAACGTGGGGTAACACAGGAAAGGGACTAAACTGGCTTACAAAATGGCCACTACCGCATGGACTACAACAGGAAACAAAACAGGGCACACTCTGACCCAGTAAGCAGGGGGAAAGCACCAGGGGAGTAGAGCCTACCAACTACCAATACCTACACCCACCATAATGCAGTTGCTGATGGACTCTGCAGTGCAAATAACAGAAAAGGTGTCACACTCACCCGAGAGTCATATCACAAGCAGGAAAAGGCTGTCGGAGGACAGACCACATTCTGCTGTCATGGAGGTGGGTACGGCATTTGAGGCTGGCATACAGGCTGGAAAAAAAGTGTTTAAAGTGGGGTTTTTTGGGTGAGAGGGGTTAGTGACCACTGGGGGGAGTACGGGGAGGTCATCTCCGCTTCCTTCCGGTGGTCATGTGGTCAGTTTGGGCACCTTTTGAGGCTTGGTCGTGAAAATAAAAGGACCAAGTGAACCCGGCGAAATACTGCTTAACGCCATATTTTTTTCCCATTATCAGCGAAAGCCGGCTATCTGGTAGCCACGCCCATCCCTGCCCATGTCCCGCCTTCGCTTCAACCGCCTACACGCCCCTTTGAAACTTTCGCCGACGAGGCAACGGGAAAGCGGCGATGCTGTAAAAAAAAAAGCAGCTTTCGATTATACCGATTTCACCGCTTTTCCGAGATCGCCGGCCATCTCCCGCTTTGTGTCGGAAATGGCCGTCGATCAGTTTCTATTATGAGCTGGATAGTAACATAGTAGATAACGGCAGAAAAAGACCCTGCACGGTCCATCCAGTCCGCCCAACAAGACAACTCATATGTGCTACTTTTGTGTATACCCTACCTTGACTTGTACCTGTGCTCCCCAGGGCACAGACCGTACAAGTCCGCCCAGCTTATCCCGCCTCCCACCACCAGCCCCGCCTCCCAACCACCGGCTCTGGCACAGACCGTATAAGTCTGCCCAGCACTATCCTGCCTTCCACCATCGGCTCTGGCACAGACCGTATAAGTCTGCCCAGCACTATCCCCGCACCTCCCAAGCACCAGCCCTGCCTCCAGATCTCGACTAAGCTCCTGAGGATCCATTCCTTCTGCACAGGATTCCTTTATGCTTATCCCACGCATGTTTGAATTCCGTTACCGTTTTCATTTCCACCACCTCCCGCGGGAGGGCATTCCAAGCATCCACTACTCTCTCCATGAAAAAATACTTCCTGACATTTTTCTTGAGTCTGCCCCCCTTCAATCTCATTTCATGTCCTCTCGTTCTACCGCCTTCGCATCTCCTGAAAAGGTTCGTTGGCGTATTAATACCTTTCAAATATTTGAACGTCTGTATCATATCACCCCTATTTCTCCTTTCCTCCAGAGTATACATGTTTAGTTCAGCAAGTCTCTCCTCATACGTCTTGTAACGCAAATCCCATACCATTCTCGTAGCTTTTCTTTGCACCGCTTCAATTCTTTTTACATCCTTAGCAAGATTCGGCCTCCAAAACTGAACACAATACTCCAGGTGGGGCCTCACCAATGACTTATACAGGGGCATCAACACCCCCTTTCTTCTGCTGGTCACACCTCTCTCTATACAGCCTAACAACCTTCTAGCTACGGCCACCACTTTGTCACACTGTTTTGTCGCCTTCAAATCCTCAGATACTATCACCCCAAGATCCCTCTCCCCGTCCATACCTATCAGACTCTCCTCGCCTAACACATACGTCTCCCGTGGATTTCTATTCCCTAAGTGCATCACTTTGCATTTCTTCACACTGAATTTTAATTGCCAAACCTTAGACCATTCTTCTAGCTTCCTCAGATCCTTTTTCATGTTTTCCACTCCCTCCCGGGTGTCCACTTTGTTACAGATCTTAGTATCATCCGCAAATAGGCAAACTTTACCTTCTAACTCTTCGGCAATGTCACTCACAAATATATTGAACAGAATCGGCCCCAGCACCGAACCCTGAGGCACTCCACTACTCACCTTTCTCTCCTCCGAGCAAATTCCAATCACCACCACCCTCTGGCATCTGTCCGTCAACCAGTTCCTAATCCAGTTCACCACTTCGGGTCCTATCTTCAGCCCATCCAGTTTATTTAAGATCCTCCTGTGGGGAACCGTGTCAAAAGCTTTGCTGAAATCTAAGATTATGTCCATAGCTCGTCCCTGATTCAAGTCTCCTGTCACCCAATCAAAGAACTCAATGAGATTCATTTGGCACAATTTCCCTTTGGTAAAACCATGTTGTCTCGGATCTTGCAACTTATTGGCTTCCAGGAAATTCGCTATCCTTTCCTTCAGCATCACTTCCATTACTTTTCCAATAACCGAAGTGAGGCTTACCGGCCTGTAGTTTCCAGCTTCTTCCCTATCACCACTTTTGTGAAGAGGGACCACATCCGCCGTTCTCCAATCCCTCGGAACCTCTCCCGTTTGCAAGGATATATTAAACAAATCTTTAAGAGGACCCACCAAAACCTCTCTGAGCTCCCTCAATATCCTGGGGTGGATCCCGTCCGGTTCCATGGCTTTGTCCACCTTTAGCTTTTCAAGTTGTTGATACACACTCTCTTCCGTGAACGGTGCTCTATCCACTTCATTCTCATTTGTACTTTTTCCAGGCCTATCTTTGGCCACTATAAACTTAACTGGCTAGCACTGAATATTGGCTTACCTCGCTAGTTAATCCCATCTCTAGATCATTTATATATATGTTAAAAAGTGGTGGTCCCAGCACAGACCCTTGGGGAACCCATTATCTACCCTTTTCCATTGTGAATATTGATCATATAAACCTACTGTCTTTACAACTTTAGAGAAATTGTAAAAAATTAGAAAGGGCTTCATGAAAATAACAACTGAGATGAACAAGATTAATTGGAGGAAAACAGTAAATGTGTATAAAATTAGGATTAAATAATCAAAATGGAATTGTTACTCAACAAACAGAGAGCAAGGAACATTAGATTTAAGGAATCTGTATAAACATGTTAATTCCTTGTATAATCCAATAGCTTTAATTTCAATGAATAAGGTTATTTCTAAGGCTGAAGATATTGCTCAATTCTTTAAGAAAAATTTGAGAAAGTAATGAATTCTTTGGCAATTCATAATTCTTCTTAAGTCAAATTTAATTCCAAATCATTAATTCAAGATTTAGGTATTGCATCAGATGGACTATGGGGCCATTTTCTATTACCAACTGATTTAGAAATCAAGGCAATGGTGACAAAATACTCTTCCTCTCATTACCAGTTGGATAGTTGCCCTACTTAAGTGATGAAAGAGGCTTCACAAGAGTTCATAGATTCATTATCCTGATGGTTGAAAAACATCATTTGTATAGGTAAATTCCCCATGTCATTGAAAATATATTTACACCTATTCCAAAGAACCTAAATTTATAACTGAGCGATGTGACCAACTAAAGGCCAGTTGCATCCATACCATTTTTAGCAAAGGTTATGAAGGGAATAGTTGCTAGACACCTTTATTCAGAACATTTTAATATTCTTCATTCATTACAATATGTGAAAATTAGATTAGGTTCTGAAAATGAAATTTGAACTTTAGAATGCATTTGATCTGGTGGATCATGAGTTATTAATGGAGATATTAAATTTCTATAGGATTAAGGGTGAAGTGAGTAGTTGGTTTAAAGGTCACATAGGTCTTATAGAGTCAAAATGGTGGATGCCATTTCTTCTTGGAGGTGGGGTGTGTGGATTACCTCAGGGCTTGCCCATTTCTCTATACTCTTTAACATACTGATCGTTTCTGGACAGTTTCATTACGTCCAAACTCTCAGCTTTAGGAGTCTGAGCTTTATTTATGCAGATGACATTTACCATCTTTATACTTTTCATAAATGATTTAGGGTTCCTTTTACAAAGTGGTGCTACGATTTGCATGCGCTGAATGCAAAGCCCATGGGAATTGAATGGGCTTCTCTGTAGTAAAAGGAACCCTTAATGATGAATTTACCAAAAATGAAAATGGGTTTAGCCCTAGTGGAAAATTGGGCACTTTGGAGTTATTTTGGATAACGTTTTGACTTTTAAACCACAGGTACAAGGTATAACAAAAAAGGTTGTTAGAATTTCAAAGAAACAGAGGTGGATCAGAAACTCTTTTAAACCTGATCAGTTTAGGTTAATTGGCCAGTCTTTGATTTTATCACAACTGGACTGTTGTAATATAATCTATATGGCTTACAAAGAAAGATTGCCCGATTGCCATTCAGAGTTTCAAAATTTGATAGAGTAGCACCATTGTTTATTGAATTACATTGGCTTCCAGTGAATGCTCAAGCTATTTTAAAATTATATTATTTGGTATTTTTAATATTGAACGAACAGGCTGTAAGGTATATGTTAAATCTTATTGATCTACAGATAAATGTCCATTTTCTACATCCAAAGAAAGTAATGTACAAATCTCTATTTACCTTATTGTTCCCTTATCAAGTTCTAAGAGGTGGAATCTATTGCCTATTTTAGTATGGGTGATATCACAGAACAAACTATTTCGAAATTCTTGAAAACATTTTTGTTCCAAAGATTTGTTCTATCTACAAAATGAATGATATACAATTTGTTTATATAATGTTACGCTGCTAGGTATTCCTAGCTTTTCTTTTTGTTAGCCGCACTGAACCTTACAAGGTAGGTTGCAGGATATGTAATGTAATATAATCTCCCTTTCAGTCTCCCCCATGTGTTGCATCTCCCATTCCACTTAACCTTTGACCAGCATATCCCTCAATCTTCTCTTCTACCTCACACCAATAACCAATATCTCTTGTCAAGTCCTTTTATGTCACTGCCACTACCATTGCCAAAAATAACAGCAGAAGCCTTGGAGCCCATGCGTGCACTCAGTATCCTTCAGGCCTATGCCCTCCAATGTGACATTTTACATTGGAGGGGGTGGGACCTGCAGATGCTGAGCACACACATGAGCCCCAAGGCTCCACATTGCTGTTTTCTTTATGCTGCATTTGTTTCATTCTGAGGCAGTTCTTGTGCTTGGCAGTCTGGAGTGGAAGCAACCCCTGGCTTTTTGCCAAATTTGCTCAATGGTAGTTACACCCCTGATAGAGGAAATAAGAAGCTTTGTTGCTTCTTTCTGTCTGGCAAGAGAGCGTACAGGGCTCCCCAGCAGTGTCCTCGAAGAGGTGGAAGCAATGACCTCCCTTCACCTACAGGAAAGTAAAAGGGCATCATTTTGAGGCCTTCTTCATATTTGGGATCCAGCGGTAGTGCTGCCCCCAGCAAGTGCCATTTCTGAGGCGGCCGGAAACTATTTTTTTCTTACCGCTGGGGGGGGGGGGGGGTACCACTGGGGGGGGTGGGGGGTTACCTGATGGTAATTGGACAGTGTCGCACATTGCCCGATTACCACTGGGTCAGTGCGAGAGTCCCTATCACCTCCTAAATAGGTAGAATGGGAAGGGCTCCCCCAGAAATGGCCATGTGGGAAATGTTTACTTACCACACAGCCATTTTCTTTTTTTAGCTTTTTACCCTCTGAAGCGCCAACGCTACAGCAGGACCCCTTTTACCACGGCTTGGTAAAAGGGTCCCTTAGTGCATAACTGCAAGGGTGGTATACACAAGGGTGGAGCATTGGCAGACATGGACATGTCACCCGAGGTGAACAACCTATAAAATACCATCAGCTGCATTCATTATATGGTGCTGTTAGGCATGCCAACTTACACCATCCATTGACCTGTTGTAAGTGAGCACACCTAAATTTAGCTGCAGTAACACAGCTTTGCGCTAGCATTCTATAATGATCATTATAGAATTGATAGTAAGCGAGTCCTTTTGTTGTGCGTACATCTTGGTTGTCACAAAAACACAAAACTAATGTGACTGCAATTTTTACAAATTAGTCCCCTGAACATTTACATAGTAACATAGCATAGTAGATGACTGCAGAAAAAGACCTGCACGGTCCATCCAGTCTGCCCAACAAGATAACTCATATGTGCTACTTTTTGTGTATACCTTACCTTGATTTGTACCTGTGCTCTTCAGGGCACAGACCGTATAAGTCTGCCCAGCACTATCCCTGAACATTTAGCGGCCCTTTTATAAAGCAGCACTAAAAAGTGACCTTAGCTTGTCTTTATGCGGTTCTTTTCAGTGTACTAAGGCCATTTGTAGCGCAGTAGCAAAATGGTGGATTTTCAAAAAAGATTACCACGTGAGCCCTTACCGACATCTATTTTGTGGGGAATAAGACCTCACGTGCTAAACAGTTACCACACAGCAATGTAGCTGATTAAACTGATTACCGCAGAAACACTCTGTGATAAAAATAAAAATAATTTTTTAGTGCATGGTATGCATGTGGAAACCTCAAAGTTTGCCTGAGCGTGCCCCATGGCAAGCCCTTTTAAGCTGCGCTAAGCACGTGCTAGTGCTTACTGCAGGTTTGTAGAAGGAGCCCTTAAAGACCAAAAATAACCAATGTTTTTTTAAATATCATCCAAACAGCATATAATATATCATAATGATAATATAAATGATAAACAAATTTAAATTAAAAAAAATGGATCATTTGTGCTCAGAAATAATAAGTGCTACATATCAACACGCTCTAGTTGACACTAATACACTCTAAGGGCCCTGTTTACTAAGCAGCGTTATAGACTCGTTAACATTTTTAACACATGTTAACCATGTTTGTGCCTATAATATCCCTATGGGTGCCTACATGGTTAGCGCACACGCTAAGTGTACGTGCGCTAAAACACTAACACACCTTAGTAAACAGGGCCCTAATTGTGTTGATATAATTTTGGGATTTAGTTGGAAAGGACAGCGCATCATGTTTCATCAAAATTGATTGCACATTGCCAGAAAAATTTTCAACATTAAGATAAATAGTAGTACACAGCTTTTATGGATATTTAACATCAGTTGTATTGCTAATGGCAGACTGCGCAATGATGGAAATGTGAGTTGCCTTTTCAGTTTGTTGATATGTTGTACTTATTATTGCTGAGCACACACAGTTTTTTTGAAACTTTTTAAAAAATTCTGTATCATTTATATTATCTATGATATATTTTATTCTGGTTGCTATTTTTTTTTAATTATTACACAATATAGATTATATTTTAAAAAAATACTGG
The DNA here is from genome assembly GCF_901765095.1 of Microcaecilia unicolor. Lineage (NCBI taxonomy): Eukaryota > Metazoa > Chordata > Amphibia > Gymnophiona > Siphonopidae > Microcaecilia > Microcaecilia unicolor. The sequence continues at coordinate 41,956 of NW_021963300.1, read as the reverse complement.
TTGCTAATTGATAGTTAAGTTTGGCCTACACCTTGGTGCCAGTTTACAGAACTGTGGCTAAGAGTAATGGTTTAGAAATCCACATTATATTACACATTTTAGGAATAGCAAACAGTAAATACCTCCACGTAGACAGTACAATCAAATGCCTGCCTCAGTATCGATACTGAGCTGACGCCTTTGGGTAATGCTATGTGTCTGTATTTTCTCCTGAATGGAGTACTTTCGGCAATTTCTTTAATTCAGAACCTACTTGAATATCACTGTGACCCCTGAGACAGGCGTTTGATTATGCCGAAACATGGACCGTGTCGGGTCATCTTGCCCAAGTAGCGAATAAACCATCTTTTAAGCACCATTTCCTGTGTTGGAGCATCTGTTGGCCAGCCTCTGCTTTTATTTGATTGTACACTTTAGGAATGCCAGTTACTTTGGCTGCAGGAACTTACAGTGTACCACATTTTTGTGTTTGTTTTCTAGAGCATCAGAGCATCATGCCTTGTTCTTCTGGAGACCATACTTTTTGGATCCCTTCTCCTGTATTTCCCAGTAAGTTCCACAGTTTTACTATATTTCGTAACATTGCAGTGTAATTTTATACATATCTGAATTATACAGGCTTCCAAGTAAACTAATAAAAAGGTAGATACAGACCGTAACAAGAGCTGGCAGTCATAGCAAAGATTATGTGATGGTAATTTTAAAAACAAGCAGCATAAGATCTCTCTTTCTTGTACTAATTAAAACTTGATAGGCATTTGAAACTGAGGGGCCCTTTAACAAAAGGGTTGGCGTGCAGCAATGGGTTGGCGTGCGCCAATCTGGAACTACCACTGGGCTACCACAGGAGCCTGGCGGTAGTTTCCACCCTCAGCGTGTGCAATTTCCGGCACTACAAAATTATTTTGTAGTTTTGTAGTGCCAGGGTTTATCCGGTTTGTGCAGGAGCCCTTACTGTCAACTAAATATGTGGCGATAAAGGCCCCCCACCCCACCCCGGAACTTACCGCACTGCCATTTCTTTTCCCCAAATAAACCAGTCTTTTACTCACTGCAGTAAAAGGGGGGCCTTGACATGCGTCAGAAACATGCGCCGATGTAACCTCAGGCCTCCTTTTACCACAGTGTGGTAAAAGAGGCCCTAAAGAAATGAAGAAAAGTATTAAAGCACATTTCAAGATTTCTATATCAATTTGTGCCAAGCCTCAAGTAGAGGTTTCAGACTGACTTCATGCTTGCAATAACCTTTTAGTATTAGAATCCAGACAACATGAGTAGTGTAAGAATTGCAATTAATGTTCAACCTGAGTGACAAACATATTAATTTATGAGCTGGCACCAACACTTAAATTAATATGTATATTTAGTGCTGCTATATATCTAATCATTAGGGATTTGCATTTTTTTTGGAATGACATAGGAAATGTCACTGGCATTTGAGGCTTGATATTGAAGAGTGTGAACTGTTTCAAAAGAATGCACACTATTGACAATATTGCTCATAGGAACAGAAGAATATAAGAGTTGCTGTACTGGGTCAGAACAAGGGTCCATCTAGCCCTGTATCCTGTTTCCAACAATGGCCAAACCAGGTCACAGTATCTGGCAGAGTCCCCAAAAGTATCAGGATTCCATGCTACTTAATCCGAGGGGTAAGCAGTGGCTTTCCTCTGGTCTAACTTAATAATGGGAGGAGTAGAACCTGGCTTTAACACGGAGCAGGAACAGAACTTGGGGGTAGATGCACTAAACTTAACGAGCCAACAACATGGTTTTTAAACTGGTTCTAGCCAGTTTAACGCGCAAGTAGTAAACTGGAACATGCACAAAAGGGTTCTCCGAGCCATTTTCCTGTCACAGCCTCAGCCTTCTCCTGCCACCGCTGCCCCCTGAGTATGTAACAGGATTGTCTTTCAGATCAGCACATCCAACGTGACTTGCATAGTGCAGGAGCTGGCTGGCCTGAGGCAGAGGATAGGGAAAGGTGTGGTGAGCCCTGGGCTATACCCATGGGGTTTGAGATGCATGAGATGACATGACAGGGAACCCTGGATGCTGGTTCAAGGCTAACCACTAATTTTCAGTGGCACTTAACCGGTTAATGCCGCTGAAAATAACTGGTTAGCGTCAAACTGGAAATCAGGTATTTTGGGGGCACTCTGGGAGCAAAGTTGGCACTTGGCCAGTTAACTGGGCAGGTTAACCACATAAATAGGACAGCATTAAAGGCAGTCCTATCTTTGAGATCCTTTTATTAAGCTGCAACAAAAGGGGGGCTAGCCTCAGAGTGTGTTTTGGACACTCGCTGAGGCCCCCTTTTACTGCAGTGTGTATTTTTTTTTTTTTTCTCAAAAAGAAATAGCCATGCGGTAAGTGACATGGCCATTTGTGGGGGGAGCACTTACCGCTATCCATTGAGATGGTGGTAAGAGCTCCCCCCGCTAACCCAGTGATAACCAGGCAGCACACAGCGCTGTCCAACTACCGGAAAGGTACACGCTGGAGGTGGGAGCTACTGCTGGGCTCCTGCAGAAGCCCAGCAGTAGTTCCGGAGTGGTGCTTGGCAACTGTTTTAGTAAAAGAGCCCCATTATGTGGTAACTTATAGCCAGTTAAGTGCTGAATATCAGACTTAACCGGCTATTCATTCTCGGGCTCCACAAAACTGAATATTCAATGTCAAAGCCTGGATATGGCCTGGCATTGAATATCCAGGAATAATGCCAGCAGTGGTCAGCAGCATGCTGATCACTGTCAGCTGAATATTAACCCCTAAATATTTATGTGCATATCTGATGTGTAAATATTAGTGCTTATTTCATAGAATTACTTCCTATACAGATAGTGCTGCTGAAAATTCTTACAAACCAGATAGTGCCAGGGCAGCACATGGTCATTCTGCTGAAGCTCACAATAGCTGGCAATAATCAACCACTAGGAGGGTAATTTATAATAGGTCACCTAGATTGAGAGGGCAAGAAGATGCCTATTTGTAGTCTACTGCATAAAGACACTTGTCTTTTTAAAATACAGACAACAAATCCTGCACAAATCATGTCTGAAATAAAGCTGCAGACATTTATTCCTGCTCACAAGTAAATTTAATTTAGTTTAGTTTAGATTAATTTATTGGTATTTAGTGTACTATCTTTTGCTAACTAAGCAGATAAAAACAGTTAACACAAAATAAAATCTGAGAGATAGAAAGGACATAAAGTGTTTATATAGAAAAGGATAGAGACACCATTCATACGAGTACAAGTCAGACATAGGAACTACCTAAATATAAGCATGAGGGGGTGGGGGGGGGGGGGGGCGAGAGGAACAGAAAGAGGGTAAGAAGGGTACTCCTAAAAATAGGAAGGATGAAAAACCCTGTTTAATTAGGACCAAAAGCCAATGTAAAAAGCTAGTTTTTAGAAATATTTTAAATTTTTCAAAGGTTAGTTCACCACAAATGTCTTTTGGCAGCGAGTTCCAGTGTGAAGGAGCAGCAAAATACAAGGCACACGATGTGTGGCTTTCAAAGTGGCCTTTTTTTGGGTGGGAAGTACTAACCGATGGTCGTTTATTGAGCATAGGGTACAGGCAGGGGAGTAGGGTATAGTAAGCAACTAAAGTGTAGCTGTTCATGCATAAAGTATATGTGAACATACTCATCATGGTTTATGGGTATGAACAGCATAGAATTTTATAATATATTCATGTAAACTACCACTCTACTGGTACTCTACTTAATCTCCATCCCCAAACACACCTACACTAATGTCATTTGCAGTGCTTTTTTTGTAGGAAAAAAGGTACCAGTACTCATTGTGGGCAGGGTCACCATCTTTGGCTCCTCTCCTATGGGAGCCACATTCACAGTAGCCACACCCCTTATACCAGCCATGGCGCATATAGGCATCATTGAAATTTTATACCAGTATAGGAGAAAAAAATAACTTGTGATTTTTTTTATTATAAATAATTTCTGTAAGCTGTTACAGCTCCAGTATACCCAGTGCAAAATATGACAGCAGATGTAAGTTCTCAAATTGGACATATTCCAAAAACTAAAATGAAAATAAAATGATTTCTTCTACCTTTTGTTGTCTGGTGACTTTGTTTTTCTGATCATGTTGGCCAGGGCCGGCCCTAGGGTTTCTAGCGCCCTCCTGCAGTCTATTAGTCGGCGCCCCTACCCATCCAGGGGCGGGATCACTATGGCTCTGCCCCCACAGTAGACACACCCCTTTTACCAGCCATGGCATCATTGAAAATATTACACCAGTATAAAAGAAAAATAACTTAGCACACAGACCAGGAATTAGGAGAACAGACAGTCTTGCCAACTCTGAAAAACAATGTGTTATCAAAATTTCAGAATCTAACAAACAGATCCCTATTCAGACACTTGGCCTTGCAGTCACACATGTAGAACAGAGATAGCCCCTCTTCAAATTCTTCAAAAATTAACCTGAAATCCTAAGAAGTTAGACTCTGCATGCAGCACAATAGCCTTCCTATCCAGCACAGCTTAGGATCTAGCTAGGGCAGACTTAATCAGCGTAAACTAACATATTCTACAATCTGAGTTGGACAGACTAACAGGAGTTACTGAAGTGGGAATGAGAGATAGGAGATTGGTGATGGTTAGGAATTAAAAGCAGCCATCTAGCCCTCCTGTCCTGTGAGTTGCTGTGTTGGGGTGGGGGTGGAAAAGGGTGGGTCAGGTGCAGCACTAAACAGCAGTCTCTGACAAAACAAGGGTCCAGGCTGTGCTGTGCTGTCTCTGAGCCCTCTCTGGGCTGGATTCCAGCTCCTGGTTTCACTCTCAATCTCAATGTGTTTGGAGCAGTGAGGTCCTCTGACAAACACAACAGAAGGATATTTCTCTGCTTGGGGGGGGGGGGGGGGGGTGGGGGGAGGGACTGGACAGAGAGCTGACAGCTCCTGCTTTGGAGCCAGACTGAGATGAGCAGGAGAGATTAGATAAACAAAAGCCTCAACAGGTGCCCTTGAAGGCAGACGCCCTCCTGCAATGCATAGCCTGCTTACTGGGTTTGACCGGCCCTGATGTTGGCCCCAGTCTCTGATTCTGCTGCTCTCTATCTGTTCTCTTAACTATGTTTCCAGGGCTTCCTTTCCATTTATTTCTTTACTTTCCTCCTTTCTTCTTCATTTCTTGCCCTACATCCATAAGTAAAAGCTGTGTCCTCCATGGAATTGACTGGAGGAGGTATAACATGGTTCCAGCTTTTGCCTATTTTCTCCATCCATGTGGAGTTTTTTTCCTCTCTTCCCTTTCTCTCCTCTCCATCCATGTCCAGCATTTCTCCTCTCTCCTTCCCTCAGTCCATGTCCAGCATCTCTCCCCTGCCCTCCCCTCTATCTATCCATGTCCAGCAATTCTCCTCACTTGCCTTCTCTCCTCTCCATCCATTTCCAGCTTTTCTGCTCTCTACCCTGCCCTCCCCTCCATGTCCAGCGATTTTCTCTTCCCTGTCCTCCCCTCCCATCCATGTCCAGCAATTCTCCTCTGCCCTCTGTCCTCCCCTCTCATCCATGTCCAGCGTTCTCCTCTCTCCCCTGTCCTCCCCTCTCATCCATGTCCAGTGATTCTCCCTCCCTCCCTCCCTCCCGCCCACCCATCCTCCTTCTCCTGCTGCCTTCCAGCCCCCTTATCCTATCTGAGACCCCCCCCTTTTCAGTCCCCCTGACCCAGTCCCCACTTGCTTCCCCTTAGCTCCATGGACAGCCCCCTTCTCTCTGCCACCCGGCCCCCTGCATTTTTAAAATCTCTCAATCGGCAGAGCAGCACCTTGCATCTGCAACACAAGCAGATTGCCTCGGGCCTTCCTTCACTGTGTCCCGCCCTTGTGAAAATAGGAAGTTACATCAGAGGACAGCAGGACACTGAGGGAAGGCCTGAGGAGATCTGCTTGTTTTGCATATGTGAGGCGCTGCGCTGCCGATTCAGAGATTTTTAGTAAGCCACTGCTTGGGAGGTAAACAAAAGATGCCGGTATGCCGTACTGGCGCATACCAGCACAAAAAAAGCACTGGTCATATGCAAGTAAACATGCTGTTGTCACCCTGTGTACTTTTAAGTGCAGAATACTTTGAAAGAGGCTTTTTATGCATAAATACTGGTAAATACATGCAGAAAATGCCTTTATTCTCTATCGTTATTGGAAAACTAATGGAAGCGATGCTGAAGGAAAGGATAGAGAATTTCCTGGAATCCAATAAGTTGCAAGATCTGAGACAACTTGGTTTTACCAAAGATAAATTGTGCAAACGAATCTCATTGAATTTTTTGGCTGGGTGATCAGAGAATTGAATCGAGGACTTGTGATGGATTTAATCTTCTTAGATTTGAGCAAAGCCTTTGACATGGTTCCTCACAGGAGGCTCTTGAATAAACTTGACAGGCTGAAGATAGGACCCAACATGGTGATTTGAATTAGGAACTGGTTGACGGACAGACGCCAGAGGGTGGTGGTTAATGGAATTCACTCAGAGGAGGGAAAGGTGAGTAGTGGAGTGCCTCAAGGATCGGTGCTGAGGCTGATTCTGTTCAATATATTTGTGAGTGACATTGCTGAAGGGTTAGAAGGTAAAGTTTGCCTTTTTGCGGATGATACCAAGATTTGTAACAGAGTGGACACCCCGGAGGGAGTGGAAAACATGAAAAAGGATCTGCAGAAGCTAGAAGAATGGTCTAATATTTGGCAATTAAATTTCAATGCAAATAAGTGCAAAGGGATGCACTTAGGGACAGGGGCATAGCCAGACCTCGGCGGGAGGGGGGGCCAGAGCCTGCGGTGGGGGGGGCACTGTTTAGCCGCCTCCCCCCTTGCTGCCGCCTCCCCCCTGCCACTTTGGACCACCCCACCGCCGCAACCACAAACCCCCCTTTGGACCGCTGCCACAACCGTAAACCCCACCCCGCTGCCGCCCACCTGCCCCGCCGCCGCATCAGGTACCTTGTTTGCTAGCGGTGTCCTCAATCCCCGCCAGCTGAAGAGTCTTCTTCAGCGCCGGTCGACTCTGGCGCCTTCGTTGTGGGATCATCTGTTTCTGATGCCTTACGTCCTGCACGGGGCTACATACATGGTGCAGGACATATGGCGTCAGAAACAGATGATCCCACAACGAAGGCGCCGGAGTCGACTGGCGTTGAAGAAAACTCTTCGGCTGGCGGGGTTTGGGGAACCCCGCCAGCAAACAAGGTACCTGATGCGGCGGCGGGGGGTAGGCGGCGACATGGGTGGGGTCAAATGTAGAGGGGGCCAGGACATAATCTGTGGGGGCCCATGCCCCTGTGGTCCGACGTAGCTACGCCCCTGCTTAGGGAATAGAAATCCATGGGAGACGTATGTGTTAGATGATGAGAGTCTGATATGCACAGACAGGGAGAGGGATCTTGGGGTGATAGTATCTGAGGATCTGAAGGTGATGAAACAGTGTGACAAGGCGGTGCCAGTAGAGAGAAGAATGCTAGGCTGTATAGAGAGGGATGTAACCAGCAGAAGAAAGGAGGTATTGATGCCCTGTACAAGTCGTTGGTAAGGCCCCACCTGGAGTATTGTGTTCAGTTTTGGATGCTGTATCTTGCTAAGGATGTAAAAAGACTTGAAGTGGTGCAAAGAAAAGCTATGAAAATGGTATGGGATTTGTGTTACAAGATGTACAAGGAGAGACTTGCTGACCTAAACTTGTATACCCTGGAGGAAAGGAGAAACAGAGGTGATATGATACAGATGTTCAAATATTTGAAAGGTATTAATCTGCAAACAAACCTTTTCCAGAGACGGAAAGGCAGTAGAACTAGATGGCATGAATTCAGGCAGAATGAGGGCAGACTCAGGAAAAATGTCAGAAAGTATTTTTTCACAGAGAGAGTGGTGGATACTTAGAATGCCCTCCTGTGGGAGGTGGTAGAGATGAAAACAGTAACGGAATTCAAAAATGCATGGGATAAACAGAAAGGAATCCTGTTCAGAAAGAATGGATCCACAGAAGCTTAGCGGAGATTGGGTGTCAACCCCGGTAATTGGGAAGCAAAGCTAGTGCTGGGCAGACTTCTACGCTCTGAAATGGCAAGGACAAATCAAGGACAGGTATACATATAAAGTAGCATATACGAGATTATCTTATTGGGCAAATTGGATGGGTCGTACAGGTCTCTATCTGCTGTCATCTACTATGTTACTATCTTTATAGCTAAATAGATAGATTTAGGCCGGTGTATATTTAGGGTCTCCACTTCTGTGAATAGTGATATTGAATATATGTAAAATATTTAAACACCGTGGCATATATTGAGGTGATTGTGTGGCATATTTTCTTATATTTACATATTAAATCAGGTTTTCAGTTTTTTGTGTACTGTATAAAAATATATGGGTTGATATTCAAAGTGATTTAGGTGGGTAGTGCTGCTGAATATCTAAATATCAGCCCCCTAACTGGCCATTTTGAAACCTGCTGGGGGCGCTGCCATTTTGATTACCAAAATGGTGCAGGAGTGAAAGGAGAACTGCTCCGGCCCTATGCCACTAGCTACCAGCAGTATCCTCAGGGTAAGTTCTAGGGTTGAAGGATGTTGATAGGGAGGTCTGGGGAATGAGGAAAGGATGGGTTTTAGATTATGGGGAGTTCTCATAGTTTAGTAAAGGATTGGGGGGTTCTGATTCACAGGGTTTGGGTGTTTGGGAACTGTGTTGTTTCGGGGGGGTTGGGGGTTGTGATGGAGATTGGATGGATTGGACGGATTGGACTGGCACTTACTCTTATGCAGTTCCCGACCAATATTCAGCCAGAACCCATATACATGTATTATGCAAATTGCAGCTGAATATCAGCTAGGACACGCATAATCTCCAATGGCAATTTCTTGACTGGTCAGATTTGTATATTCAATACCAGTGTCTGGATATGGCCTGACATTGAATACCGAAGTCTAATGCTGCCCACAGCGTTAAAAACATTCTGGACGCTGCTGACTGAATATTGACTGGATAATATTCTGGCAGAGAATGACAAAAATAAGAACTATGCCAGAAATATTTATGACTGAGACATGCGTTGTTTACTGTAGATTTAGTTTGTGGAAATACTATTTGATTATTCACTAACAGAAAGTGCTTAGTTCCATGTTATATGAAGGTTTATGTTGTGTGAAGGTGAAGTTTTCAGTGAATTGACATAGCAGTTTGACAGTTGGATGTTACTACTACTACTACTTAGCATTTCTATAGCGCTACAAGGGTTACACAGCGCTGTACATGTTGAAACATGGGGAAGGACAGTCCCTGCTCAAGAGAGCTTACAATCTAAAGGTAACAAGCTATGTAGTCAGTGTAGGTATCATGAATGGAGAAGGTGGTTAGGCGCCAAAAGCAAGGGAGAAGAGATGGGCTTTGAGTAAGGACTTGAAGATGGGCAGGGAGGGCGCATGGCGTATGGGCTCGGGGAGTCTGTTCCAGGCATAAGGTGATGGGAGACAGAAGGGGCAGAGTCTGGGGTTAGCGGTGGTGGAGAAGGGTACAGATAGGAGTGATTTGTCCTGAGAGCGGAGGTTACGGGTGGGGACATAGGGGGAGAGGAGGGAAGAGAGGTAATGGGGGGCTGCAGATTGAGTGCATTTGAAGGTCATTAGGAGAAGCTTTAAACTGTATACGGTAGCGGATCGGGAGCCAGTGAAGCGACTTGAGGATGTTATTGGCTATAGAAAAATAACACTTTAAAAAAGGACTGCAATATGGGATTTTCTATAGCTTATATAGTATTGATGCATGATGTAACAAATTCTTATATATCGAGGAACCCAGGAGCATGGTTTTCTGATGGTCTCATTGATTTGTATGCTACAGCTAGAGTAGTTTTGTGTGGGGATTAATGTATTGAGGAAAAATATGTGAGGCAGTGAACAAACTAGTTGATGCACTAGTCATGATTTTAAGGAATATTATAATTTTTAAAAAATGGAGCAACTGTTGGTACCTTTTCCACTGCCTCTGAGGAGAATCAGATCATAAGTGAGTATGGAATGGCTTGGGAAGGTTTTCAGTGCTAAACTGGAAGTAAAATAATGAATTAAACTTTAGAGCAGTTTGCTGCATCAGAAATAATTCTGGGGTCCTTTTACTAAGCCACAGTAAAAAAAAAATGGCCTGCATTAGTGTGGGCACATGCTGGGCCAGCTTTTACTGTGGCTAGGAAAAAAGGCATTGTTCAATGGGGCAGTAAATGGCCATGCACTAAAATTAAAAGTAGCATGTGGCTATTTACAGCCTAAGTCCTTACCGGCAACCCATTGATCTAACGGTAAGGGTTAATGCGCTACACACGCAGTAATCGTGCAGCGCACAGCAAATTGACTGCGCTGCCGATTATTGCCGGAAATGCCCTCCGCAGTAGAAAATAGAAACATATTTTCTACCGTGAGAAATAGCGCATGCTAACTTCAAAATTACTGCCGGGTGCCTGTTCTACCCTGGCAGTAGTGCCAATTTGGACAGTGCTACCCATGTGTTAGGCCTACCGTGCCTTTGTAAAAGGGCCCCACTGTTTGCAGCTCAGCAGCATACATTTTCATGTTTATTTATTTAGATTTTGCTCACACCTTTTTCAGTAGTGGCTCAAGGTGAGTTACATTCAGGTACACTGGGTATTTCTTTGTCCTAGGAGGGCTCACAATCTAAGTTTGTACCTGAGGCAATGGAGGGTTAAGTGACTTGCTGAAGATCACAAGGAGCAGCAGTGGGATTTGAACCAGCCATCTGGGGATTGCAAGACTGGTGCTCTAACCACTAGGCCACTCCTCCTTAGTTCAGTGTATTAGTTCTTGAATAGCATGGATTTTTTTTGTCTGCTAAATCTCTTAATAAAAGGAAGTTACCTCAGTGCACAAAATTCTGTACTAAACAGGAAATGTAGTGCAGCTTATTGAATTAGACTAAAAGTTTGATTCACCTCAGTCTAGCAATTTCACAATTAAGAGAGGAAATACACACACAGGCACACACCAGACATAGATGACCATCTGTTACATCTTTCTTCCATATGGAATTAGAACTAATAAAACTAGGGTAAAGCAGAAAATTATAGCCATGGGAATGCCTTTCAGTAACGTGGGCATCTAGAAAAAAAATTGAGAGCCTTGTTAGAAGCAGTCATTTACCCACAGCTTCAGTTTCAGAAACAGGAGCAGAAGCAGTCCATTTAATGTAATCCAATAGGAGCAGCAGCCACTGCAAAGATAGGCATGTCAGCAGAAAGAGGGTAATTTTATAAGGGGGGATCTATGTGTCTTTACTATCTTAAGCGGCAAAAATCATGCCTGCATTTCAGGCATGTAATCACAAAAGAGAAGGTAGTGCAGCATACAAGCATACATTATAGACAAGAAAAAGCAACACTGGGCCTTCAAGAAAGAGACAATGACAGTCCTTTATTGTGAAAAAGACCCGACACAGGCCGTGTTTCGGCGCACAAGCGCCTGCCTCAGGGGTCAAAGTGTGTCTTCACAATATATGAGCAGGAATGTTCAGACAGTCCGAGTAAATTGCCAGCCACCACTGAGCGTTTGTTCAATCCTAACCTGGCTCGATTTCAAAGGATAGCTTTGGTATGGCAATTGTCAAACTGCTGTGTCAATTCTATGAAAACTTCACTTTCGCACAACATGGACCATCGTATAACATGGAACTAAGTACTATTATGTAGGTGTTTGACCTCTTGCACTTTCGTCTTTTCTTTAGTTGGTGGGTATTATAGTTTCCTCTCCCACACACCACTGATGAGCTGCATATCTCTATCCCACCTGATCTTTGGAGATTGAGCTAATGTAGGTTGAAAGTGAATATGCAATTTGATTTTCCAGGGAACATGATGAACTTATAAGGATTTCTAAAACAATCAGAGGTTCCTGATGGATTCATGGCTCAAAGGCTATTAAGGGAAGATCAAATTATAGCAAGCGTTTGAAACAGAAAAAGAAGTAATTAGCTCTTATGAAATATCACAACTTACCTGATTGGTATGGCCCTACTTACAGTTTCATAGTAAAGAAGAGAGTAGAGGAGGCAGAGAGATGGCACAGTAGAGTAAATGCTAACATCTGTTACCTTAACCACATTATGCCAGCATGCTTTACCGTTTTTCTACTCTTCTGAGTAAGAAATATCCCTTTACAAACAGCCTTTCCTTTGACTATCATTAGGGCTCTTCACACGAGTTATCTGGTAGCACCACGCATTCGTGACCCTGGGTAGACTGGTCTTCAAGTGAGCAATATTGAGCTCCTGGGCAAACAACTTTGGCTTCTGGTCTACAAGTCCAAAACTGGGTTGAGTAGAGTGGATCATTACAGGGTCAGCAGGCAAACTAAACATATGTCTAGTAGGTAACTTTCAACTACATATGGATTTACCCCTTGATTTTATATAGGTCGCCCAAAGCAGGGCACTCAAATTTGGGCACAGAGTCCACATGTGCATGTAAACTAATTAGTCAATTGGGCACTTTGACCTTAATTGGAGTTAATTGACACTTAATTGCCTCTAATTTGGATTATGTACATCTGCCTATGCGATATTCTACAATTCTGTGTGCCCAAAGTGTCTCACGCACAAACCAAAAGGGAACATGGCTATGGGAGAGGCATAGGCGGGTCAGGGATGTTCCAAATATTTAGGTGCAGTACTATAGAATAGGGCATATTCCAGTGGTTCCCAAACCTGGTCCTGGAGGCAACCTAGCCAGTCAGGTTTTCAGGACACACACAGTGAATATTCATGAGAGAGATTTGAATGCACCGCCTCCACTGCATGCAAATCTATCTCACAAATATTCATTGTGGATGTTCTCAAAAACTCCACTGGCTGGTGTGCCTCCAGGACCAGGTTTGGGAACCACTGGAATAGGGGGATTATGTGTATAGGCGGTCGGTGGCCCAACAGTTTGGGGAGGCTAGAGGGGCGGGGTTAGGGGTGGGGCTAGGGGTGGAGCTTAAATTCATAATTGTCTGATAACACAGAAAAAAAATAAATAAATAAAAGTCACAATTAATACCTTTTATTAAATTTAGATATTAGATATGTATCATATGTCAAAGAATAAAGTGGTTGCTCAAAGCATATACTAACCACAATCGCTCAACTGCAAAACACTATGCACAACTTTGTGCAAAAACACACTCAGAAGAACCTTACTGTACCTTAAATATTACACTGGGCAGAACCTAATACACCAATATACCACCTATATGGAAAATGCAGACCGTCAACAATATGAAACAAGCGATCATAATATCACAATTCTCATGTTGAGCCACAAAACACCCTAATTCATGTTTAATGTGGGATAAAATGCCATAAATAAGTAAATAAATATAAACTTTTAATGTTGACCACCTAATTCTCAAAGTGGACATATTCCAAAGACTATCATGAAAATAAATGATCTTTTCTACCTTTGTTGTCTGGTGACTGTTTTTCTGATCATGCTGGCCCAGTATCCGATTCTGCTGCTATCTGTCCTCTTAACTCCGTTTCCAGGGCTTCCTTTCTTTTTTTTTTTTGTTACATTTGTACCCCGCGCTTTCCCACTCATAGCAGGCTCAATGCGGCTTACATATTGGGCAATGGAGGGTTAAGTGACTTGCCCAGAGTCACAGGTTTGAAAAAAGACAATTGGGATTATGCACAGCCTGAAAACTGATTGAAGGAGCTAAATAAACTCTGGCTATGGTTCAGTCAACTCAGTCAGCACCTACCTCTGGTCTCTTCTCTCCAAATCCAATGCGCTCCAAATCCAACAGTTTTTCTGGCAGGAAGTCAGTGGGAGGGGACATCACCAGACACTCTGTCTCTCGTCTTGTTCTTCCCTACGTGAGGCCCCTCCCGCACGTTCCCGCCTATGCGGAGGGACGGGAGCGAGCGCTTGTAGTAGGGAAGGCTGACTGTGACTCCTGACTGGCTGCCTCAGGGCGAGGCGAAGAAGCACTGCAGAGGCACAGGACCGCCAGCGGTGAGCCCGGGGGTGGGGGGGGGCGGAACTTGACAACTGGGATGGGCGTGTCGCGTGTGGTCGCGTCGTGACGTCTTCGTCGTCGGTCCAAAACAGATCCTGGCTGCGGCTGGGCCGAGCGGCGAGCCTGGGCAGGTGGAACTGGGTCATGTGGGCATCGCCGTCATCGCGCGAAACTACTGATGTCATCGACATCGATCCTTCGGCTGGGGAGGCTTAGCCTCCCCAAGCCTCTGATACTACTACTACTACTACTACTTAACATTTCTAGAGCGCTACTAGGGTTACGCAGCGCTGTACAATTTAACAAAGAGAGACAGTCCCTGCTCAAAGAGCTTACAATCTAATAGACAAGTGAACGGTCGGTCCGATCGGGGCAGTCAAATTGGGGCAGTCTGGATTCACTGAACGGTAAGGGTTAGGTGCCGAACGCAGCATTGAAGAGGTGGGCTTTAAGCAAAGACTTGAAGATGGGCAGGGAGGGGGCTTGGCGTAAGGGTTCAGGAAGGTTGTTCCAAGCATAGGGTGAGGCGAGGCAGAATGAGCGGAGCCTGGAGTTGGCGGTGGTGGAGAAGGGTACTGAGAGGAGGGATTTATCCTGTGAACGGAGGTTACGGGCGGGAACGTAAGGGGAGATGAGGGTAGAGAGGTAGTGAGGGGCAGCAGACTGAGTGCATTTGTAGGTAAGAAGGAGAAGCTTGAATTGAATGCGGTATCTGATCGGAAGCCAGTGAAGTGACCTGAGGAGAGGGGTGATATGAGTATATCGGTTCTGGCGGAATATGAGACGTGCAGCAGAGTTCTGAACAGACTGAAGGGGGGATAGATGGCTAAGTGGGAGGCCGGTGAGGAGTAAGTTGCAGTAGTCCAGGCGAGAGGTAATGAGAGCGTGGACGAGAGTTCGGGTGGTGTGTTCAGAGAGGAAAGGGCGAATTTTGCTGATGTTAAAGAGGAAGAAGCGACAGGTCTTGGCTATCTGCTGGATATGCGCAGAGAAGGAAAGAGAGGAGTCAAAGATGACTCCGAGGTTGCGGGCAGATGAGACGGGGAGGATGAGGGTGTTATCAACTGAGATAGAAAGTGGAGGAAGAGGAGAAGTGGGTTTGGTGGAAAGACGATAAGCTCGGTCTTGGACATGTTCAGTTTCAGGTGGCGGTTGGACATCCAGGCAGCAATGTCGGATAAGCAGGCCGATACCTTTGCCTGGGTCTCCGCGGTGATGTCTGGTGTGGAGAGATACAGTTGGGTGTCATCAGCATAGAGATGATACTGGAAACCATGAGATGAGATCAGGGAGCCCAGGGAAGAGGTGTAGATTGAGAAGAGAAGGGGTCCAAGGACCGATCCCTGGGGAACACCAACAGATAAGGGGATGGGGGTGGAGGAAGATCCATGAGAGTGAACTTTGAAGGTGCGGTGGGAGAGATAGGAGGAGAACCAGGAGAGGACAGAGCCCTGGAACCCAAATGAGGACAGTGTGGCAAGAAGTAAGTCATGATTGACAGTGTCAAAAGCAGCGGATAGATCCAGGAGGATGAGGATGGAGTAGTGGCCTCTGGATTTGGCAAGGAACAGGTCATTACAGACTTTAGAAAGTGCTGTTTCTGTCGAGTGAAGAGGGCGAAAACCGGATTGAAGCGGATCAAGGATGGCATGAGAGGAGAGAAAATCAAGGCAGCGGCTGTGGACTGCGCGCTCAAGTGTCTTGGAGAGGAAGGGTAGGAGGGAGATGGGGCGGTAGTTGGAGGGACAGGTAGGGTCTAGTGATGGTTTTTTGAGGAGTGGCGTGACTACAGCATGCTTGAAGGTGTCGGGGACAGTTGCAGTGGAGAGAGAGAGGTTGAGGATATGACAGATGGAGGGGGTGATAGTAGGAGAGATGGTGTTAAGTAAGTTGGTGGGGATGGGATCAGAGGAACAAGTGGTGCATTTTGAGGAGGAAAGAAGGCGGGCGGTTTCCTCCTCGGAGATATCAGGAAAGGAGGAGAAAGAGGTCTGGGTTGGTTGGTTGAGGGAGAGGGTTGAAGGGTGAAGAGGAGGAGGTGGCTTGGTAGTGAACTCAAGGTTGATCTTTTGCACCTTGTCGCGGAAGTAGTCAGCCAGTGATTGAGGAGAGAGTGACGGGGGGTGGGAGCGGAGGGCACTTTGAGGAGGGAGTTAAGGGTGGCGAAGAGACGACGAGGGTTAGAGCTGAGAGAATTAGTCAATTGGGTGTAATAGTCCTGTTTGGCAAGGAATAGTGAGGACTGGAAGGAGGATAGCATGAATTTGTAGTGAAGGAAATCTGAATGGGTGCGAGATTTCCTCCAGAGGCGTTCAGCAGATCGGGCGCAGGAGCGAAGGTAACGGATGCAAGGGGTCAGCCAGGGCTGGGGATTAGTACGCCTTGTGGGACGGGAGGTGGATGGTGCAAGGGTGTCCAGAGCAGAGGAGAGAGTGGCATTGTAAGCGGAGACAGCCTCGTCAACAGACTCGGAGGACATGATGGAGGGGAGGAGATTAGAAATACTAGATGATAAGGTGGGAGGGTCAATAATCTGGAGATTCCTGGAAGTAGTGGTTAATGTTGGGCGGGGCTGAGGGGGAGGGTGAAGAAGTGTGAAGGTGATCAGGTGATGATCAGAGACAGGAAGAGCTGAGGTGTGGAAATTGGAGGGTGAGCCGGAAGAGGAGAGGACGACGTCAAGGCAATGGCCATCACGGTGAGTAGGGGTGGTGGAACAAAGCTGGAGGTTGAAGGATGATGTTAGAGTGAGGAACTGAGAAGCGTGAGAGTTGGACAGGTCATCAACGTGTATGTTGAAGTCTCCGAGAATGAGGGATGGAGATGAGGGTTCAAGAAAAACAGAAAGCCAGGCATCGAAGTCGGTGAGGAAGGAAGGGAGGGATTTATCAGGGGGGCGGTAAATGACTGCCACTCTGAGTGGCAACGGGTAGAATAGACGGATGGAGTGGACTTCAAAGGATGAGAAGCAGTGAGACTGTGGTAGGAGGAGGGGTTGGAAGCTACAGGAGGGCGAGAGTAGTAACCCGACGCCTCCTCCACGGCCAACTAGGCGGGCGCCTATGATTATGTGCCCAATTTGTGCACCAGGTTTCAGCAGGCATAAGGCCACATGCCCAAAGTCAGGCGTGGGAATCCACTCTAAGCACTAAAGAGTGCTCAGCCTAGAGCACCCTTTATAGAATAGCGCCTAGCATAGATTTTTCCCAGCACCTAAATTTGAGTGCCATGTACTGAACCTGGCCCTTAAAGCCCAGAAATGGGATACATTTCCTCATACATAGCAACCTGAGTTTCCTGGCAAAATACCAGTTTATCTTATGGCTCCCAGGTGAATTGTGGATAATTTTGTGTCTCACTTGTTCTTCATTTGATCAAGAATATCTGTGGTACCAATATTTGTTACATACAAAGGAAAATTAGGACATACTTATTGGGACTTCTCTACCTTCTTGAAAACTAAAATGTCACCATCTCTGGGAAAAGGTGGCTAAAGTAATGGATCCCCCGCTCAACCAAAGTGGATTTGTATAGATACTAAGCTTAATCAATAAATAAGGGGAAAGGGCCTCAGAAAGTCCGTGGTAATACAGCACCCTACGGACCGATCTGTGGTGTGCTGATTAAAGCAATACTCTTCAGACCACATTCTATCATTGGCCAAAAAAAAAAAAACCCTTAAACATGCCAATTTCAACTTTAATTACTTCAATAATATCAGTAAAGACAACATATTCAAACTCCCATAGTTTGTAAATATAGCACACTTACCTTTTCCCAAATGTCGAGAATGGCCAGTTTTTCATGTCATAGGTCCATAAGCAGTCTGAAAAAGTTACATGTTGGAATTTCTGTAACCTTTTTTATTTTTTCACATAAAAGAATGGGGCTTGTATGCGACAAAGGTAAAAGTGCATTGGCCATTTCACTGGATCTATCCTTGGTGTTTAATACTGTCAGGCCCTATTTCAATCACACGTCTTTTCACAATCTCATTTTGTCATTGGTAATTACTAAACTTGACTATTGTAATATTATTTACTCTGGTATTTCTCAGGTATCACTTGAGAAGCTCCAGGCTATACAAAATACTGTCATATGTCTTCTTTGTCATGCAAAGAAGTTTGATTGGATCTCGCCTCTTCTAAAAAGTCACTATTGGTTACCAGTCAGTTTTCGAGTGCAGTATAAAATTCTCCTTTTAACTTTTAAAGCCCTACGCTTCGGTACCCCACTTACCTGGCCACTTTAACCATTCCATACACCCCTTCTCGGATCCTTCAGTCATTGAATGACTACCTGGCCCTAGACTTGCACATCAGTAACAGACCAGGAAGTTTGCATTTCTCTACGGAACAGTCTTCCACTCTTAATTCACAATGAATCTTCTCTACCTAAATTCGAAGCGCTTATCAAATCCTGACTTTTTTCCCAGGCATTCAGTGCCCTCTCTTGATATGGTCTGGGTTCAGTACCTTCCTTATCTTTCTCCCTTCGTTCTACCCTATCTCCTGACCCTCCCTGGTGTTTCCAGTCTACGTTTGCAGTTGTGTCTACATGTTGTATCTCTTTTCTATCAAACATTGTAGTTCCTTTCTTATTTGTGTGCTTAGACTGTACACTGCCTTGCACTGCCTGTCAGATTTGTGTAGTATAGCAAATGCCAATAAAGAATATTACAGATCGTTTGCTGCAACAGAATTCATTAAATCCTCATTCTTTTGTTTCCAGAGACTTTAGACACTTTTTTCCAGAGATGGTCACAAATTGTAAAAAGGGGTTTACCTAGTATGGAATATGAGCAAGAATTTCTGTTTAGATATCTAATTTGCTGTCAGTTTTCCTGTACAGGTGAAAATAGCAAGAGGAAGAACATGTGAATAATGAGGTCAATCTTTTTTCATGTACTGAGAAGAAGGTTTAATTTAGACCAATGCAGGCAGCACCCAGAGGCAGTGTTTTTTCAATGACTGAGCACAAGACAAATGCTCTGGGACAAGCTCCTAAATTTAGACCCCTAAGTCAATGTTTTGTGAGAGTTGAGGCTTTTCAAAGCGGAGATATTCAACATACACTCTCTTTTTTTTTCAAAATGCTATACATTGAAAATTTTTAAATAGTATTATTTCAAACTAAGGGTACAAATTATTATTTGTTATCCTTTGCTATTTTTTGAGAGCTTATATTCACATGGTTAATCAGTTTTTATGACCAAGTGTCATGATTTGCTGTGTTCAGTAACTGAATCATTTCCTATGAGATATAGGAGCTGAGTTTACTTGTAATTTTGCTTACAACACAAGATTCAAGAGTTGATTAATGTAATTAGAGGCCATTAGTAAAACTAAGGTGACTATAGCTATTTGAGAGGCTTGTGTAAATATTTTATATGCTAGCTGGAATTTGAAAAGAGGTGACTTTAGAGCCAGTCATTGAAAAGCATATGTGGGGCACTTCTATGGCTTAGGCGCTAAGATTTACATGTGTGTTTAGAATACTAGCACCCATGATGGTATCTGAGCACCAGAAGTGGAGCCAGGTTAAGCCAGGTTGATGGTGGGGGGGGGGGGGGGGGGGGGGGGGGGGGGGGGGGGGGAGTGAGAGGCGCACATTTTCAGTGCAACACAACGAGAAAAAAATAGGAACTGGCACCAGCGCCGGCAGAACTCCGTGTGGGGGAGTGGCCTCTCCCCTGGCGCCCCACCTAGCTACGCTACTGCTGAGCACTTACCTACGTGCCATCATGCTGTCAGGCACTATTCTGCAAATACCTGATTAACTTGCATAGCATGTATTTGTGAGGAGGGCATACACAGGGAAAAAGCATGGGCAAGACATAGGTGGGGCACCCACCTATGCACTTAGGACCTGATATTTAGCTGGTGGCAGGCAGCATGTTTGATGTCCGTTGCCGACATTAAACCCGGATATTCAATGCCGGGCTGTTCCTGGCGACCTTAATTGAATATCTGTGTTTATTTTGGCAGTTAAAAGGTTAACCGTCTATGCTGATATTCAGCTCTAAAGGCCAGATTCTACATAAGGCACTTATAAAATCTGCACAGTAAACATTTCTGCCTAAGCGCATTCTATAAGCGGCACCTACATTTAGGTGACGTATGTAGAATATGCTTAGTTGATATCCCAGTGCCTAAAACTATGTTCCTCCATTTATATGGCATAAATCCCTGCACGTAGATATATGTGCACTGGGCCATATTCTATAACTATGCGCATACATTTTGGAACGCCCAAGGAACGCCCATTTCCCTGCACTTAGCCATGCACATTAGAATTTAAGCACATTTCATTAGAGAATATGCTTTGTGAGTTGTGCATGTAAATTTGATACTGTTTCATGGTAGTTCTATTATTAGGTTTCGATTTAATGTTTTCAGGTTTACCTCATTTATTGTATTTATGTTTATTTTTGGTTATTTTACTATTGTTATGCTGTTAACAAAATTGTAAGTTTTATGTTAAACTGTACTTGCTGTACACCGCCATGGGTGAATCTCTTCATAAAGGCAGCTAATAAATCCCAATAAATAAATTTTCCTTTCTTTTCAAAGGCCTTACAGAAGTACTACTACTACTACTACTACTATTTAGCATTTCTATAGCGCTACAAGGCAAACGCAGCGCTGCACAAACATAGAAGAAAGACAGTCCCTGCTCAAAGAGCTTACAATCTAATAGACAAAAAATAAATAAAGTAAGCAAATCAAATCAATTAATGTAAACGGGAGGGAAGAGAGGAGGGTAGGTGGAGGCGAGTGGTTACAAGTGGTTACGAGTCAAAAGCAATGTTAAAGAGGTGGGCTTTCAGTCTAGATTTAAAGGTGGCCAAGGATGGGGCAAGACGTAGGGGCTCAGGAAGTTTATTCCAGGCGTAGGGTGCAGCGAGACAGAAGGCGCGAAGTCTGGAGTTGGCAGTAGTGGAGAAGGGAACAGATAAGAAGGATTTATCCATGGAGCGGAGTGCACGGGAAGGGGTGTAGGGAAGGACGAGTGTGGAGAGATACTGGGGAGCAGAAGTTCGTCCATAGCCAACTGGTCGATCATATTGAACACAGTAATATCCTAAACCCTTACCAATCTGGTTTCTGGTCATATCACAGCACTGAAACACTTCTCCTAGCACTATATGACCTAATCCGCATCTCACTAGACCAGCACACCTCAGTTATCCTTGTTTCCCTTGACTTCTTGTCTGCATTTGACCTCTTCTCCTTCAGTATCTTTGCTCAATAGGTATCTCCGGCACTGTTCTTGTATGATTCACCACCTATCTCTCGGACCGCTCCTACTAACTCTCCTTTCATCACTCCTCCACCCCCCTCTTCCCCTTCGCTCTGGAGCAGTGGCATACCTAGGGTATTTGACACCCAGAGTGGATCATTTTTTAACACCCCCTCCAAAATCCAGTACTAGGCATACTGAGAAAACAAAATCCAGTACTAGGCATACTCAGGACCTACAGAGCAATTCTACCATACCATAAGCAGTAATTTATACGAGTCACACAAGGGTGTACCTAGGAAAAGGAAGCATCTTAAACATTGCAGTGAGCACTAGAACATCAATGCACCTATTGTAAAAGTAAACCAGCCAGAATAGTACAGATTGTAGATTCTGCACAATCAATGCTAACAGAAAGCCATGTCTTTTTCAGAGACACAGATACACCCTAATCCACTATAGAAGAAGTAACCACAAACTAAAAATAGAAATATTTAGACAAAAATTAGACAACCCTGAAGAAGCCAGATTCTGTATGCAATGCAACACCACATGAACAGTGATAGTGATGTATGTTCCCTAGTACTGTGCAAAATATAAAGATAGCAAATGTAAATTTGAAAAAAACTAACAAATACCAATCAACACTTTACAAATTAACAAATAGGAATAAAACAAATATTGAAAATAGGATGATACCATTTTATTGGACTAATACATTTAGCTTTTGGAGGCCAAAACCTCCTTCCTCATGTCAGTACAGTATACTGCTGTTACATCATCCTATCCTGACCTGAGGAAGGGGGGTTTGGTCTCTGAAAGTTAGTAAAAATGTATTCAAATTAGTCCAATAAAAAGATTACCGTATTTCCATTTTCTATTTATAAACATTTATTAACACAGCTACAAAACTACTTTATCCTAAAGCAAAAAAAAAATATATATATATATTTTACAGTTTGTTGTCTCTGGTTTCTGCTTTCCTCATCTTCTCTTTACTCTCTCCCTTCCATCCAGTGTCTCTCTCCCTATCTCTGCCATCCAGTGTCTGCCCTCTCGCTCCCTTCCATTCAGCGTCTGTCCTCTGTCTCTGCCCCTTCCATCCACCATCTGCCCCTATCTGCCCTTTCTTTCTCCCCCTTCCAACCACTGTCTACTCTCTCTCTCTCTCTCTCTCTCCCTCCCATCCACTGTCTGCCCTTTCTCTTCCCTCCATCCAGGGTCTGCCCTCTCTCTCTCTCTCTCTCTCTCTCTCTCTCTCTCTGTCTGTCTGTCTCTGATCCTATCCATCATCAGCCCTTTCTTTCCCTTCCATCCAAGGTTTACCCTCTCTCTCTCTGCCCCTTCCATCCACCATCTGCCCTCCCTCTCCCATCCATCCAAAATCTGTCCTCCCTCTCTCTCTCTCTCTCTCTGCCCCTCTTTTTAGCCCCCAGTTCCAGCCCCATTTTCCCACCAGCCCTCAGTTTCAGCTCCTTGTTAGAGCCCCAGCCCTTTTCTCCCACCAGTCCTGAGTTTCAGCCCCAGCCCCTTTCTCCGTATCCCCTTTTCAGCCCTCAGCTTCAGCCCCCAGTCCCCAGTTTCAGCCCCTGCCCCCTTTTCAGCCCCCAGTCCCAGCCCCTAGTTCCAGTCCTAGCCCCCTTATCCCACCTACCCTGCTTTTCAGCCCCCAGTTCCAGTTCCCTTCATCCACCTGCTCTGCATTACAGCCCCCCCCTTTTTCAGCCCCAGACCCATTCTTCCACCTGCCCCTGCCTCATCTATAGCCCCATTCTCCCACCTGCCCCATTCTCAGCCCCCAGTTCCAGCTCCAGCCTTCCTCTCCTATCTGAGCCCCCCTTTTCACCCCCTCAAGTTCCAGCCCTAGCCTCTATTGTACCTGCTAGTTTGAGCCACAGCCCCAGTCTTCACCTGCCCACTCTCAGCTCCCTTGACAGCCCCCTTCTCGTTTCTGCCACCCGGCACCTTACATTTTAAAAATCAGCACCAGCATGCAGTATCTGTGAAAGAAGCAGGTCGCCTCGGGCCTTCCCTCACTGTTTCCTGCCCTTCTCTGATGTAACTTCCTATTTGCATCCAAGGCGGACCTCCCCCACTGCCCCGCCCTTGGTATGCCACTGTTCTGGACTGGAGTACCACATGGTTCTATTCTATCGCCAACCTTGTTCAGTATCTTTCTTGCACCCCTTCTCATTATCATCCAGGACAACCCCTGCACCCCATTCTACAGTGCTGATGATATTCAGATATTCTGCAAAGTCTCTGATGCCTCTTCCATCCTGCATCTAAATGATTGCTTGACTCAAGTTTTGATCTGGCTAGCAAACAATCTTCTTTATCTCAGGACTATTAAATGTGCATCTATATTTTCCCCTTGTTCTGACCACATGCTACCCTCTCCTCCTGTACCTGCACGTTAGCCCTCCTTCGCCTTTGTAAAAGGGCCCCTAAATTTGTAACCTATTTTCGGTTGAACTTAGAACTACAGAATGACATGGGGATAAAATTTGTCCCCGTTTCCACCCTGTCCCCGTGGGCTCTATCTCTGTCCCCGCCCCATCCCTGCAGGCCCCTTCCCTGTCTCATCGCCGCAGGCCCTGTCTCTGTCCCCGCCCAATCCCCGTGGGCTCTGTTCTCATCTGCAGAAGCCTCAAACACTTATGATTTTATATTTAAATCTTTTTTTGTCCCCGTCCTCATGGGTTCTGTCCCCATCCCCGCCCCATCCCTGTGGGATCTGTCCCCATCCCCGCGGGCTCTGTCCCTGTCCCCATCCCTGTGGTTACCACAGGTCCCCGTCCCCGTGTCATTCTCTACTTAGGACCCTAAGCTTTCAGCTAAAAGCTCATCTTTTTTATTTAGAAGCTTAAAATATGTGCTTATATTTAGACCTGCCATTCATTTACCTAGATTTATGAGCCTAGTTTATGAGCTTGGTGCTGAAAATCAGTACTAAGTGTCTAAATTTTTTCTGCCACTCTAAATCCATCCCTGTTGCCACCTACCTTTTATGCTTCAAAGCTTAACCTCAGTGAAATTTTCAGTGTAAATTTAGGCAATGAGCCCAAGTAAATTTTCAATAAGGACAAAGTAAGAGCATAACTCTCAGAAATGCTTTTTACTAAGGGCCCTATTTACAAAGGCACACTAGTGTTTTTAGCATGCATTAAAAATTAGCATGCGCTAACTGTGCAGATACCCCTAGCAATATTAATGGCATCTACACAGCGCGTGCTAATTTTTAGCATGCGCTAAAAACACTAGTGCGTCTTTGTAAACAGGGCCTAAGTTGCATTGGTTGTTAACCCATTAGTGCCCAATGTTCCCATAATAAGCCACCATATGGGGACGTTGGGCACTAATGGGATAATACTCACCTAACACAGCAAAAATGCTGTAATGCGGAATGCGCTAAAGAGGTCCATTTTAGCTTTGCCTTGTGTGTGCACTAACCATGCATTAATTATTATTTTTTGAACGGCCATGTCAGGGACAGAAAGTGGACGCTAACCAATTACTGTGTCTACCTTACCACTTGTTAACTGGTTAGAGTATGGGTAATGTGGGAACACTTACTGCCTCCTTAATAAGTGGCAATTTGTGCTCCTGCAGTAATTTTTTAAGGTGGCCGCATGCTAATGGCAACATGAATGCACGGCCATTAATAAAAAAAAATTAAAAAAAATCAGGTTTTATACGACTGTAGTAAAAATGGCCTTAGCTCATGGCAAAGACCCACATAAGGGTGCACGAAGGCTAATATTTACTGCAGCTTAGTAAAAGGACCCAAAAGTTAGGAGTGTAATTCTGTTGAATAATGGGCCCGAAATGATTTTCCAAGAGCTCACAAACACATTTTCTTCAGTAATGAACTGTACAGAGGAGCCCAAAACCAAAGCATCTTAATGAATGTGTTTATTGTACCTGGCAACAGAATTATCTAAAATGCTTCTATGCAGGTAATGCTGTCATAAACGGTTGTTCTGCTACTTAATCTAATGTGACAAAAATTAATGTTTGTTCTTGCAACTTGCAAGGCTATATTTATCTGTTTCCCAAGTGTTCTTAAAATGGAATGCTGTTATATAATAATCTAGAGCCATCTGACTGAAGTTACATGATCCACAAGCAACTGGGCTAAGGAAGTTATGCAAATAAGCAACTTGATGATATGATGATGTGCTAATTTCTATGGCTTGAAATGTACAAAGGAAGAGTTTGAATTCCTGGGAGGTCAATATTAAAAGCTATTTCAGCAGGCAGGAGAGGGTGCAGGAAACCTAAGGATTAGTGCAATGGGCTGTGATCCTGGCAACCCACTTCAGTTCCCACTGCAGCTCTTTGTGGCCTTCGGCAAGGCACTTAACCCTCCATTGCCCCAGGTAGAAAAAACTTAGATTGTGAGCCCCCTAGGGACAATGTGTACAGCGCTGCATAGGTCTAGTAGCGCTATAAAAATAATTAGTGGTACTAGTACTAGAAGTTGTCATTAGTGGGGGGAGGGGAGAGAGTTGGGGGAGCAAGAAATTGTCATCAGGGGAAATCAGGAAACCGTCATGGAGGGTGAGTCAGGGGAGAGGGATGCTGAACATCAAACTGAAATCGAGCAGGAGAGGTCTTGTTGAGGGCACAGAGCTGGGAGGAGCCAGCACGTATGCGGGTGCAAGTGATATTCAGTGTCAGGGCCCACATAGCTAACCAGGCAGATAGGACTGCATAAAAAGCAAATGTATCTGATGTATTTTTGCCCGGTTAGCTATCCTGGAATAAGCTCTGAATGGTTTGTGGTTTAAAGATAGGACAGTGCCCAGATAACTTCCTGGTAGTGGCACGAGGCATTTCTGGTGCCTCTTCCCCCAAACCCAATCCCACAACTCTTCTCCGATGACCGACTTCCCACTCCCATTACCCCTCTGAGGCAACTTCTCACTCCCCACCGCTATGACAGCTTTCTAATCCACCTCTTTCATCACCCCTCCCAGAGACCCCAGCAAGCATTGCCCTCTGCTGCAGATCTCCTCCAAAGTAGCCTAACCTGACCATATTTACCCCTCAGGACGCTGCAGCCACTTTCAGTACTCACCAGGGGTCCTCCAGGGCTGGAGGTTGGGAGGCGTGGATAGTGCTGGGCAGACTTATACGGTCTGTGCCAGAGCCGGTGGTGGGAGGCAGGGATAGTGCTGGGCAGACTTATACGGTCTGTGCCAGAGCCGGTGGTGGGAGGCAGGACTGGAGGTTGGGAGGCAGGGATAGTGCTGGGCAGACTTATATGGTCTGTGCCAGAGCCGGTGGTGGGAGGCGGGACTGGAGGTTGGGAGGCAGGGATAGTGCTGGGCAGACTTATACGGTCTGTGCCCTGAAGAGCACAGGTACAAATCAAAGTAGGGTATACACAAAAAGTAGCACACATGAGTTGTCTTGTTGGGCAGACTAGATGGACCGTGCAGGTCTTTTTTCTGCCGTCATCTACTATGTTACTATATGTTACTATGTTACCAGGGGTCCTCCATGGTGGTATAGTGGACCAAGGAAGCAGCAATCCCCTCCGCATAGTAAAAAAAAAATGGGTCTCAGGAGGAACCAGGATGAATAGCAAACAGATGATGAACACCAATAAGGCAACCAGAAGAATTTATTCACTCCTACCCCCATCTGGCTCTGGGTATCAAAATGGCAACATTGACCCATTAGTAGTAGTATTGAAAGACTACCGCTAAGGTTCATTGCTGCGGTTTTGAGATCTAAAGCCACACAAGGTAGGAATGGATTGGACCGCTCCTGCCTCAGTCCACTACACCACTATGGAGGACCATGTTTTTAATTGACCTCTTTTAGACTCCTTCTGGACTTTTCCAAATGGGGAGGGGAACCTCTTAAGTTCATCCAGAAGATTCTTTATAGTTTCCCTCCAATCCCAGGGTGGTTGGTTCTGGGGAGGCATCAGAAGGCGTAATTCAAAACTGATCCCCATGACCTCTGCTTTCTGCCTTTCTGGATCTAGGTGTATTTTGGGCCATTTATGTTCCCACATATAGTTTATTTGAATCTATCAGTATTTTGTGCACAAAATGAGTGTCTGGTGTGGGTTCAGTTTAGTTTGTAAAATAAGTAACAGGCAAATGAATACTTGAAAATTAAGACAGAGATAGGTTTCAGATAGAAGGTATTTATTCTTACCAAAGTTTTCAAAGTAGTACAGACATTGGACAGATTCTGGGTTCAATGGCACAGCGCTCTGCCGTCTGAGATGCGTTGGGGACGACTCTGAAATTGAGCCAAAATCTCTCCTCTTTTATACTCTTTTTTCTCTATAGAAGTCTATGGCAGCACCTATTTTGGGACCTATTTTTTCCAAATATTTCTCAATTTCTGCGGTTAAACTGTCGCATCTTGCCATCTGTGCAGTTTGTACCCAGCTCTTCCGTTCCATCAATTTCACAAGGTTGCAACATTTTCCGGTAATATCAACATGTTTTTTTGGAACAAACTGTTTTTGCGGTTACTAACATTTTTTTCTGTTGAGATACCAGTTTCACATAATGTTTTTGCAACACCTCTCATCACATCTTCTGATCTCTGTATCATTTTATACATTAATATAAACAATTGACTCCATTTTGAAAGCCACATTTTTTTTTTCCTTTTATCCATCATTCTTTCATTTCAGGTGCTATATATTATTTGAATATTGTACCTGTACCTGTTTGTGTCAAGACTCATTGTTCAGACCTGCTTTCTGCAGATTCTCAAATATTAATTCATTTGTTACTTGTTTGGCCTAATCAGTACTTTTTCAGATGTTTTTGGCTCTGTGGCTTTGTCCATCACAATTCCAGTGGCAGATCTAAAACCAGGCCATATATTAACATTCCCCTCTTCACCCTATCCCATAGGGTGACACCAGGGTAAATATACCATGGTACCATCCATTCCAGAAGGTATCCTACAAGGCCATAAAATTTTCTGAGTCTCAGTGCAAACCGGTACAGTCTGAGTTATTTGGTTTCTGATTACCATTCTGGCACCACTTCAATTATTTCAATCATTTCTACTTATCAATATCTATGGTTATACAAAAACTACTATACTTCTACCCTTTAACATGCAAATTCTATCTTATTCTTACCTATTTAATCATTAATTCTTTGGTTATATACTGATTATATCTTATCTTATAAAGCTTTATATGGTTAAATTGTATCCCTGTGTGTGCTATTACCTGATTATACAGATGCAGACATTTCTCGAGTGTCTCTAGCAGTTGCATAGCGATTGGTCCTTCTCAGAGGGAGATAGTCCAATGTGTCATCTCCCGTGGTGTTGGGAAGGAGATTTTCGTACAGGACATATTGTCCTGCTGTTGTCTTTTTCGTGATTGCGGTTTCAATTAAGCGTTCTACTAAGCCTCTAGCACAAGGGATTATGCAACATCCTACTAATACAAAAATTGCTACCACTATGATTATCGTTGTGGCTGCTGAAATGATAAATGTCTTCCATTTACCAAAAGCTTTATCCATCCAACCAGTCCAGGATGTATCAACCCCAGAGTTCTCTGCCAATTCTTGTGACAGTGAGGTCAAGCCTTCCAAAGCTCTGGTGATTGATCCATCTGGAGCTGTATTGTTGGGGATAAAGGTGCAACACTGTGTACCTATTTTATGGCACACTCCGCCCTCTGCTGCCAGAAGTTGGTCAAGCACTAATCTGTTTTCCAACGTCATCCGGCTAGTGGCGTCTAATTGCGCTGCAATTCCTTGAACTGCATCCCTGGTATAATTGACAAATCTCTGCTGGTTGTAATATATATAGTTGATCCAGTCTACATTTTTATTTATCGTCGCCCACCAAAAGAAGGCAGATTCAAATCCTGCAGCTATTTGGTTTCTGGCTTTGAACTCATCAGGAACCCCTCTTGGAACTCCAATTGCATCTATATAGACCCGATCATCAAAAGATCCAGGCATTGCATTTCTCTTCACTCGTGAGGAAGAGCTGCTATGAGGAGGGAGCAAAGATGCTATGATGATTGGAATTACCAATTTTACTAGGGCACATCTGCCTGTCCAACGTATGTGAAGTGTATGGTGGATAGTATGGGCTCCACAGTACCACCATATGTCTGCTCTAGCTTGTGAAAAGTTTGTGAGATTTAGATTTCGCAGACTCTCTTTTCCTAAGGTTGTGTTGCAATTAGTCAAATTTCCTAAAAACCGTGTATTTTTCCCCTCATATCGTTCTATACATGTATGATATCTGGTAGCAGGATCTGGAATCCTGAATGCAGGTGGGACCCTCAGCCGAGGGGGTAAGTAGGGGTGGTGCTTGTCAAGATGCTGACAAGACTGATTGACTTTGTCTTTTACCTGCAATAATTCTAACATACACCAAAAACCATCTGGATCATTGTAGAGATCTAAAGGGAAAGGAACTACAGTTGGTTCTGCTCTTGCATGGGCACAAAAATAACAATTAGAGACATTCAAACTCTTTGTAGTATAATGCGCCCATTCGAGCCATAGATTTGTTTCTCCAAATCCTGTTTCTAATGCTATTAAATCTTTGGAATTATTAATTGGCACGATCTGGTAAGGAATTTTTTCTTCTGGGATCTTTGTTGGCATCAAAGGATTCTTTGTTGGTTGGGCTGGGGGTGGAATAATCTTGAACGTTCCAACTGGATCTCTACCTGTGGCATCAATTCCTAAGGAATAAGTTCTGTATGTAACAGCCGTTACTCCTCTGAAAGTGATAGCCACTTGATTACATTTAGTCATTGGACAAAGGCCAGTCCATCGCAATTTCATGATGGAAATGCTCCTTTTGAGATCTGGAATCTCACTACCTGAGTAGGGGACCCACGAACCTGTATACCACCATACTTGTGCCCAACTTCCGCAATTGGAGAAGGGACACAGGTATACCTCAAAAGCTGACAAATATTGCTGTACCGGATGTTCCCCACACATTGTGTAAGCACACACATCAAGGGTTATTGTGGTTGTGTCCTTGGTAGTGGGTAATGTTATTTCGTAGGTGGTAATAAATCGTTGTAGGAAACTTTCTAGATTCTGTGTTCCTTGTATCGTGGGCATGGTGAGCATACACAACAGGAGGACTAAGGACTTCATGTTGGTAGTTTTCATGGTTAAATGTAAGATGTGGACTGTACCAAAGGTAATTGGCGGTTAATGAAAATGAGTAACACAATAAATCCTAGGGTCTTAACCAGAACTGTAATTGCTATAATTATTCTTAGGTATACCAAAGCTTGATATATCATTAGGATGAATTTGGGTTGGGTTGGTAAAATCTAATAACTGGGTAGGGTGGGTAAATTCTAACAGCTCCTCTTTCAGGAGTGTCGGGGATAACAAAAAGACTGTATACTTCCAAAGGTCCCAATCCAACCTCTCTAATGAACACAAAGGGTATCCAATCAGTGCCCAGTACGGCGTATGTGATAATCCAAAAATCTACAACGTCACCAGTTGCTGGTCTTATTAGGAGGTCGTCGGTTTGTTCTATTTGTAAACCCAAAGTTCCTCCAAACAATATCACAGTGTCTGTAACCGTTCGGCTAGGACCTAGTGTCCAATTCTCAAACAAAGGTTCACACAATGTCAGATAGCGGGTGAAGGGGTCCCAATTGGGATCGTCTTCTGGAGCTGGGTCCCAATGAGGATGTATTAACTCTCTTAAATCAAAAAGGTACTCTGGGGGTTCAGGGATTAAGTGTACACCTATACTAAAAGGCGATGGTGGGGGAGAATCAGGTGGTGAGGGCGGGTTATCTGGTAAATTCTGGGACATATATTGATGGTAACTTAAGGATGATGAGCTATCTGGGAGGTCGAGTGGCTGGGACGGTGATGTGTGGAGTGGCTAAAGTAGTATTCGTGGGAGGAGGAGCGTCACTAGGAGGAACCAGAGAATAAGGAGGAGGGGTGGGTCGTAATTCAAGCAAGGTAATATTATCCTCAAAAGTAGTTGTAAGATTGGGGACAATATGGACCGAGCTACTGATATTATTGGGAACAGTTGTAGAATGCAAAACAGGAGAATCAGTGAGGACAGGAGTAGTCGCAGAGGTTTCAATAGGCTCTGGAGGATAGCCAGTTGAAAAGTCTGTCGTGGCAGATGTATCTGCCCAGGGGGTGGGATGACTGGTGGCAATGGGACCTATCTTTGAGGTCGTCTGGGGGGATCTGTATCCAAACAGGCGGGTAAATGCGGTGTATTGTTGGGGCTCTGTGTAGGCTGCTGTAGTAGGTGATGGAGCAGGAGTAGATGTAAGTACCGAAGTAGTTACAAGTACTGCTGGAGTAGTTGCAAGTACAGAAGTAGTTGCAAGTACAGCTGGGGTAGTTACAAGTACCGAGGTAGTTGCAAGTACCGTGGCGTTTCCGGCTGGCAAGGTAACGTTGCCAGTGGGAAAGGCAGTAAGTGTGATCCAAAGATCCAGGAGGTTACTGTCAGCAGTATAGGTAAACAGGGTAGTGAAAAACAAAACCAAACCTATACAAAGTAGGATGATGCACACGAGTCCAACAGCAAACAATCGAGCAGATGGAAAGCAGAAGAAGAGGGTGTATTGATGTAACACCGTCACTGCTGCTGAGACGACGCTCGGACGGGTGCTGGTTCCGTCCGTGTCGTCAGGATTGGTGTCGCCTTCCAAATAAGTGTCGTCGAAGTCGTTCGACCAATGGGAATTGGTTTCAGATACCTGCTCAGAGTTACACTTATCAACAGGGTAAAGTCCAATGTCCAGTGGGTCTGGTGGATCAGGTTCCTTGATATTGTCGAGAGCAGCAAGGTTCTCAGCAGTTGGTTCCCTGCGGAGACTCTTACTAGCGGGGGAGGGTGGTGGTATCAACACTTTCACAGGAGTGGTTGGGAAAGGTGGTATTGGAATAGGAACTTTATGTAGAGAAATAGTCTGTAAGGGAATGAGTTCTTCTGGAGTGAAAATCGGCGGAAATTGCTGTGGCATTTATCTGGCTTGATTCGGGAAGTACAAATGTAGAATGTCAAGCAGCTCACAGATGTTGCTGTGCAGATTCTGTACTGTGGACACCGCAACAGACTCTTGTTCTTCCGGATTCAATTGTCCTGCTAAGTTGCGGATTTGGGTGAGATCTTCTGCAAGGTTACGGATTCGGATGAGACGGATGTGAAGATCTACGTATGGAAGTGGGAGTACTGGAACAGTTGGAGGAAGAGGTGAGGATGGCAACTCAAAAGCAGGTTCCAATACAGGTGGTTGTTCTGCTGGTGACTCTGGAGAATCGGCGAAGGCTTGGATGACTATGTCAGCCAGATCAAGGAGATGGGATTCAGGAGATGGATGGTCTAAGTTGATTAAGTGGTTAAGTCTTTGGTCGAGTTGGTCAAGATGGTTCAAGAGTGTTGGATGTGGGGTCGGTGGTCTTGGGCTCAGTGGTGGTGGAGATGGAGTTTGTGGTGGGACTGGTCTCTCCAGTGACTGTTGTGCCGGAAACATCAATGGAAACATCCAGGAGGCCTGATTGGGTATTTGGATAGGCGCGGATATCTTTCAGATGGACCCAGGATGTGTGGTCCTCAAGCTTGGCAGCTGTGGCTGACAGAGCTTCTATCTTGAAGGGCCCAACGTAGATGGGATCTCGCCAGGTCTTGTGCGTGTAATAACGCCGGTGCACTAGATCGCCCACTTTATAAGGGGGGGATCTATTGGCATCACAATCCCCTCTTCTGTCCGAAATGGCCTGTGGAATTGAGGACAGAGAACTTACAATAGTCTGCAAGATATCCCAATATACTGAGTATTGATCGGGTACTTGAGTGTCTGGATTGCCAGGTAGGAGTCGCATCTGGCGACCTGTACATAATTGGAACGGCGTCAGTTTAAGGGAAGAGGATGGAGTGGCACGGAGAGATAACAGTGCCAAAGGGAGGGCATCAAGCCAATTCTTTATCCCATTTGCCATAAGCTGACGCATTTTTGTTTTGAGCAATCCATTGTATCTTTCAACCAAACCATTACTGGTGGGTTTGTAAACACAGACAGTTCTATGTGTAATGCCAAGTGCTGGAAGGAGGTTCTGCAAGAGTTCATTCACAAAGTGTGTACCATTATCTGTGGTAATTTTGCCAGGAATACCAAATCGAGGAATAATTTCATTACACAGTGACTGTGCCATGGTTTGTGCGGTTTCTCTAGTGCAAGGGAAAGCTTCCACCCACTTAGAGAAACTGTCCACGCAGACAAGCAGATACCGTTTACCACGCACAGGTGTCTGCATATCTGTGAAATCAATATACCAATGTTGGCCAGGTCCCTGGACAACAGGCAAATGACCGGAAGGGATGACAGGTCCTCGTTTAGGTGTATACAGAAAACATTTGTAGCAATTATGAACTACGGTGTGACACATGGGCATCATTTGGGGAGCCCATAGCTTGGAAGACAATTGATCATACAGTGTATTAGCATTTAAATGTAAAGGATAATGGAGGGCATGCAAAAGAAGGGATAAAACATGCTGTGAAACACATAATTGACCATTAGGATGGGTCCAAATACCAGTTGGATTAAGAAAACATCCAGCGTGCTTCCACAAAGTGAGTTCTGCTTGTGAAAGAGAGGAAGTGAGGGTGGTAGAGAAGTCTGAGGTTAGGGATTCAGAGGGAGGGGACGTAACAGGGGGCTCCGATTCAGGAGATAGTAAAGAGGTTATGACAGGAGGTACAGGGAAATTAGGTGGGGTGTTTGGAGAATAGGATTCAGAGTGGGTGGAGTCCGAAGGAGTAGAAGGAGGTGTGTCAAGGGGAGGCACCTCGGTTGCAATTACCGGAAGCGCCACATCAGTAGGGGACTTGGAAGGAAGGCTGGAAAAGGAAGTGACCTCACGGGCTAGTTCATCAGCAGCATGGTTCCCATTAATGGCGAAAGAAAAAACTGTCTCCTGATGAGCTTTAATCCAGGAGATACTGGTGCGGAGGCCTTTTTGATGGCGCTTCTCCAACGCATCAAAAAGTGCAGTCCACAAAGGTAAGTGACTGAGAGGTTGTCCCGTAGAGGAAATCATACCCCTCTGGTTCCATTTGCGAACATGGGAATGCAAGGAAGCAAAAACATAGTCTGAGTCGGTGACAATGCTCAAATCAGAGTGTAGTGCTTTATACAGTAGGACGTATAAAACCGCTGCAAGTTCTGCGGTTTGGGCTGTAAATGCATCTGGTAACCTGAATTGTATAGGATCCAGTATGTGTTCTTCCGGTGTATAATGGAGGGCGGCAAAACCAGCAACTCCGTTTTGCTGAGAACCATCTGTAAACCAAACCTCGCCAGTCTGCAAGATTTCTGAATGCAGATGGAGGGATTCGGGAACAGACAATTGGGTAGTGCACTCATGGGGAAAGATTGCATTCTGTGCTGTCTCTGTTACAGTGAGTAATGGATCTAGGCGTTGAAGGTCAGTTAAAGTTAATGGGTGAATAGAGTGCACTACACTGAACAAAAGTACTTGATACTTTTGCAATCGGCAGACAGTCATGTGACTAATCTGTTTGTCCAACAGATATTTTACATCATGGGACGTGTGAAGAATCACCGGAAGGTGAGGAATGTAGCTGTATAATTTCGTGACAGCTGTGCTGGCGGCAACAAGGCCTTTCTCACAAGTGGCAAAGGCTCTTTCAACAGGGGAAAAAGTACCTGAAAGGTAACCACAGGCAAGGTCATCATGTTCTTGAGTGATTAAGCAAGACCAAGTAGTCTCAGTATGCACGACCCAAAGGTGTACATCCTGAGAAACATCAATAGTTGCCAATGGGGAGGAAAGCATAACATCTTTTACAAGGGCCATAAGATCTGATGTTTCCTGAGCTGTGAAGTTAATGGGTTCTCGTTTAACTTTCTGTTTACCCTGTAGTTTCATATAAAATGGCTGTGTTCGAGCTGAATAATTGGGTATCCAAAGGCGACAAAAATTCAACATGCCGAGGACACCTCTGAGATCAGAAACAGTAGTGGGCATCTGCAAGGAGGATACATGTTGGAGAGTATCGGGACCTAGGCCCTTCTGGCGGGGGCCAATGTGATGGCCAAGGAAGGTAACATATGTCTGAGCAACTTTTAATTTCTTTCTGTTAACTTTATAGCCTTTCGTAGCAAGGAAGCCAAGGAAGTCACAAGTGACCTGGACGCATGTGTCAAAGTCAGGGCAGGTAATGAGCATGTCATCTACATATTGTACAATAGAGGTTTGTGGTGGGAGATCGTATCTGTACTGTTTGAATTCCTGTATGTGTCCTGCCAAAGTTTGAGAAAAGACTGTTGGACTGTCAGTAAATCCCTGGGGGAGACGGGTCCACTGATATGTTGTGTTATTGAATTGGAAAGCCGTTAGCGGACGGCTTACAGGGTCAAGGGTGATGGAAAAGAAGGCGTTGGATAGGTCAATGGTGGAATGATATGTCTGCAAAGAGATACTATTGAGGAGTGTAGTTGGGTTTTCCACGTTTGGAAATACCGCGTAAGTGAGGTCATTTAGCGCGCGTAAGTCTTGTACTATACGGAAGGCGCCAGGCTCTTTCTTTGGCACTGGGAATAATGGAGTATTGTATGGTGAATTACACTTTTCAATGATACCTTGCTGTAATAAGGAATCAATTTGTTCCTGAGCTCCAGCAATAACTTCAGGTTTTAGCGGATACTGGGCAATTTTAGGGCCTTTACAACCCGGTAGCAGCTGAATACGATGGGGAGGGCCTTTAACCTCACCATAGGGTTTCTCAGGTGTGGCCCAAAGAAAACTTGGTAGGTCATTCAGAGCGACCTCTATTTGTTTCTCAACCATAGAGGTGACAGCCATAATGAGTGAAGTGGTTTCATTAGGGGAAGGATCAAAATGAATTTCAAAGTGAAACAATGTCAACAGGTCTCTCCCAAGTAAGTTGACAGGGCACAACGGAGCATACAAAAAGGGAGCAGATAGCTGTTGATCCGCATAGGTAATTGGCAAAGGCTCAAGCAGGGGTGTGTCTGTAGGGACACCATCAAATCCTGTGGTGGTAATATTGTTAGGGGAAACTTTAAGAAGTTTCTGCAATTTGTGCGGGACATGAGCAAGCACAGAGCGAGAGGCGCCTGTGTCAATTAAAAAGGGAACGGGGACATCACAGATTAACAAGGTGATCATGGGATCATCCAATCCTGCAGCAGTGTGGACCACGCCTAGTCACTGTGGGCGGCGTTGATCTGGGTTCCATAAAGGGAATGACTGACGTTCTTGCCGTTCTTGGCGGACCTGAACCCTGGGTCTGTGTTGTAAGGGTTGCAGACATTCCCGTGCGTAGTGGCCGTATTGCTGACAGCGATAGCACTGAACATCTGCATAACGATCTGGACTAGGTCGGGAACGGTAGTCTCTGGGTTGTCTATAGACATCCGGGGGACCCCTTGGGGGACCTCGCTGAGGTTGGGAGCTACGACCTCTTTCTTCTGGGTAATCAGTTCTACGGTCTGGGCGGTAGGGCCGTGGGCCCTGATTTCGGGTGTTATTGTCATAGCGTTGGTCAGCATACATAAGAATAACAGGGGGAGTGGTCTCGGGGGTATTGGGATCTGTGTCAGAGCACTTGGAGGCTCTTTTCTCTTTGAGATCTTCAGTTTGTAGTACTTCCAGATTAGTGTGTACTGTCTTACGATGTTGGACTTCATCTTGCTTGCTTTTTATAAGCTTTCTACAATGATGAAGGATGTGTTCACGAATCTTTGGCCATTTTTCTAGTTGGAGACCAACTGTGTCCTCAAGTTTGTTTTTAATCTGTGAAGGTAGGGTTCCCTTAAGTAAATGATAGAACACCGGAAGAGCATTATCGGAGTCAAATTTTTCCTCCGTCTCTTCTTTATAGAGATCTTGGAGTCTGAGTAAGTAAGCCTCAATAGGCTCTGAATCCATTTCCCATCTCTGAGAAGTGATAACTGAAAAGTCTTTTAGAGCCGGATACATGGTCCGGATTTCCTGGAATACTTTGGTCTGGATCTCTGTTAAAGGATTGCCATCATACTCGGTATCTGTAACAAATTTGGCATAGCCCGATTGAGTGAATATGTCAGTGACGCTGGCGTGTGGGGTTCTGCCCAAAAGCGCTTTCATGTCTCCAACTGACAGGGTGGTCCCTAGTGTAATGTCCTGAAATTTCTTTAACCATCGGTTACCTCCTAATGTAATATCCGGGAGTTGCAGTATGAGGCTATTTAATTCAACTGCTGAAAGTGGAGTGTACTCCGTATGAGGAACACCACCTGACATCTTATTCAGCAGGGGAAAGAGTTTTACTTTCTCAAAGGGTTTAATCAATGGAGATGTAAGAAGGTCGATCGATGCGGTTGGGGGAAATTGATTCTCGTACTTTTTCCAAACCTGAAGACCTTGGATTAGGTAGAGGGTTGTTTTCTGATCCCAATGGGGGTCAGGGTGGTCATAAATAAGATCTCTCACTAGTGAGAGTTTGTCAGACCGCAAGGATCCTTCACGTGGGAAGAGAGCGGACTGGGGCTGAAGCGCCTCAGACCATCCTGCAAGATTATCAATCCATGGTTGAACATAATACCATGAATTTTCATGTAATGCCACATATTGGGCGGGTGTGCTAGGTGGACCAGATAAGCCAGGTTCTGTATCAATGTTCAGACCTGTAGGGTGACGGGGACCGTCAATAACTGCAAGGCAGCGACTAGATCCCTCGTCAGTAAGATAACCTTGAGGGTGGCGTTGTCTGGTATGATGTGAAATAACATCATGTTGTTGGGGTATTTTGGATTTTGATGCAGCAGATGCAATAGTATCCGGGAGTTCTGAAATGGACTTACGTAAGGAACGAAGTCCTTCTGAAACGAATGCGAGGTCATCTCCCATACTGGCCAATGTGGTGCCCTGTTGTGGTATACAACATGCCCCTGAAGGAATGTGAGTGTCAGGGGGACGGGTCTTGGGTAGTTCCAGGTGCGATGAATCTCCTTCCACCGAGGAGGAGAAATTTAGCACTGGGGGAGGTTCATTTCGAATATCCTCCAGGTCAGATTTAGCTGGGAGTTGTTGTTGTAAAACTTCCCATGCTGCGTCTAATGGGGAGGATATTATTTTTGGTAGATCCCCAGTACCTGGTTTGGCTGGAAGTATGAGAGGACGGCGGAGACGAGCCAGTTCCTCTGCTAATTGGGGAATTTTACCCTTGGGGCGTGCACCCAATTGCTCCCATCTAGGAGGAGTAGAACACTCAGGTTCTAGAGTCGGCATGGAAGGGTTCATTGGAACAGGGGGCGCTGTAATAAAACCCCGATCACAGAGTTCCTGACAAATAGCCCGTGTCTGTGTAGCAGGACTACATGGAATGAAGCCCATCTGTCGCAACTGAGACAGAATAGGGTAATGCTGGGATGCGGGAGGCAATAAACCAGTTTGGACAGAGATGTCCAAATGTGGCGGTGGAGGTGATGTCTGAGTTGAATGTCCCATGTATGGGTAGGTAGCCGTTTGAGTAGTCATGTGTGAGGTCAATCCTGATCCTGGCACAGGACAGGTGGAGGTCTGGGCAGCCGCATCGATCTGACTGATGGTTGGGTGGTGAATGGTGATCGGAACCAAAGGGTCCTGGACACAAGGGTAATGTTCAATAATGGGAGGGGGTATTTCGATCCCATGACCGTCAATAGTACGATATACATGACGTGTCTGTGGAGTAAGGGTCTGGGTCTGGGTTGTTGCTTGCATCGTTGAAGCCGTAGTGACTGTGGGCGACTGGGCGGTAGTCGGGGCCACTGGGATAGTTGAAGGGGTTAAGGGCGTCTGAGTTTGTGCCGTCCCATGAGATGTCGGGATTGAATCTTTTGGTGATGAGGGAAGGGATAGATCAACAACACCGGCGATGTGCACGGTAGTGGGTGGGTCAAATATCATAGGAGCGGGAGATACCGCAGGTAGCGGGGGTGTCACTGTCTGAGATCCTTGAGAATTCTGCAGCAGAGGACTTGTGACCGGTTTATCACAATATCCTGGGGGTATCGGGGTATATCCCACTGCACATGGTAGAAGCTTTGTCGTACCTGCAGCGGTAGCAGCATCATAAGGCGGTGGGGCAGTAGGTATTACTGCCTCCTGGCAGGGAGCTTGGTCGCAATCGGACTTACCCAGACTCCTATCGTTCTGGTTTTGTGCAATAAGTATGAATTTATTAATGGCAGCTAAATGTTTATCCCTAGATTTCCCTGTTTTGTGGGACTCATTGTAGCAGACCAAAGCTTGGAGTTTGCCCTGATCAAATGAGCCCTTTGATGGCCATTCCAGTCCTTGATCCTTAGCGGACCAACCGGTATGCCAGGTTTGACATAAGCGGGTAAGTTCTTTTCTATCAGCGGGAAAGAAATTAAGGACTCTTTCCAGGGGACTAGGGGATGAGGAGGGGGACATAGTGGGATCTGAAATAGGGGGAAGACAATCCACATAGGAACTCATAGAAGAGCGTATTCAATATAACGCAATATGTATAAGTGAGATGGTTCAAGTCAAATTTCTTGGATGTATAACAAGGGCAGCTAAAGTATACAAACAATAACGTGCAAGGGAAAATTATCTAAACAAAAACATGCATCATGCATATACCAAACACTGTTATACTCACGCGTCTTCAAGAGCGTTCCGGTGGCGGAACCTAGAACAGAGATTACTAATTGGCGGAAAGCCCGAATGCTTTTGCTGCATGTTAAATGAACAGGTAAATGTAAACCACAAAGGTGATCAAAGTGTTTAAGAGAATAGTGTCAACGTGTATACTACTCTACCCCAAATTAAGAAAAAACTACTCCCCAGAGTGTGCTTCTAAAGACAGGAGTGTTCTCTGCTGCTACTGCCTGCCAAGAGTTATTCCTGCTACTATTGGCCATGGGTTCCAACCCATGGTAGAATCCCCAAAAAGGGATATCGCAAACACTCCCAAAAGAACTCAAGAAACCAGCGAACAAGGTATCATGAATTAAGGAGCAGCGGTCCACAGAGTTTCCGCTGATTAGGAGTTTTACTCTTCTACAACTAACCTCCACAATGAACCTTATAAACCAAGCACAAATTTATGGTCAGGAGTCATCTCTTCTACCACTAACCTGGTTAGGAGTCTGCTCTTCTACTACTAACCTTCCTAAAACATTGAAAAAGTTAGGAGTTTGCTCGTCTACCACTAACAGTTCAAAAATATTGAGAAGCCCTCGTTAACTTGTCCAAACTCGCAACGAAATGCGTCAGACGTCTCTATATTGCACCCACGCTCATCTGTACTAGGTAAC
Organism: Microcaecilia unicolor; assembly: GCF_901765095.1. Taxonomy (NCBI): domain Eukaryota; kingdom Metazoa; phylum Chordata; class Amphibia; order Gymnophiona; family Siphonopidae; genus Microcaecilia; species Microcaecilia unicolor. The sequence continues at coordinate 1,359 of NW_021963300.1, read as the reverse complement.
GCATATGTGGGCAATAATGCCGAATCCGCAGGCCACTCTGAAAATTGAATGGAATTCTGCTTTAAATCTAGAATTTAAGATACCGTCATCCATTGAGGGTTTTGTGGCCCTCAAATGGGTGTGAGTCCCAGACATCAGACATCGGTATCTAGCCCAATAATTATAGCGTGACACTGGTATATAAGGGCAAAAAAAAAAAAAAATTTGTAAAAGTAGAATAAAAGGTATAGCCCATCCCAGGGAAGAGCCCCTGTAACAAACTGCAAAAATAATAAAAAGAAAATAAATTTAGTTAAAAGAAAATTGAAAGAAAAATTTTACACTAAACCCATGTAAGCTCTTGGGGAAGGTACCATAAAAGAGTAACAAGACAATAGATTTGCTTATTAAATAATTCATAAAAAGGGACTCAAAAGCATTAAAATAAGACAGCCGACAGTGAAGAGGCCCGCAAAACCAGGACAACACAATACAAAATAAAATCATTCACACTGTTGCACAGCATAAACATGCATAAAAGTTAAACACAAGAGTGACAGAAGCAAAGTAGGAGAGTAGGTGGGACTTGGAGAGAAAGAGGAGGGGAAAAAAAAATGAATGTGATGGACAAGCTGAGCAAACCAATGAACGACAACCTTCGTCTGTTCACCGTATCAGAGGAGGAAAAAACTGTACAACAAAATTGGATTTTCAAGTAATGAAACAAAAAAATCCCCTAGTAAAAACAACCTATAAATCATTATAAAGGAGCTCGCATAATATTATACTGCAAAAACAAAACCCATTCTAGACAAGCAAAGATGTAGCGCTACGATCGCTAACATTGAAACCGAAAGCATTCAAACACTGCTGTTACAGAGACTATGTATCATAAAACAGGGTTAAACTTACAGAGAAGTAAATATATGATTGGACTAAGAACATTGCCGTACACTATCTATTTATAGAACGCAGGCACAGTATCGTAAACTTAAATCACTTGTGTGCAGGAAAGTTACGGGCAAGCAGTTTTACAGGAAACGAGTGCATATTAATCGTGGCAAGCAGAAATCATGGCAGAAGCTCAGTCCCCCAAAGCTCATGCAGCAGTGGCCAATAAAAACAACGCAAGTGTTTGAAAAGGACCGTAGAAAAAGGTTGACTACTAAATATGTTTAAGTTAAGCTCCAAGGTCAAACAGACGCAGGTCTAAAATTCTTAGTATGCAAACTGTGGCGTGCGACAGCAATTAGAGAATAGCATTGTCCATTTCAAATACAATAATAGCCAGGTGGCAGGCAATACTCCAAACGGGAGTTTTAGCAGAAAAGATAAAAATAATTAACAGCACGGAAGACGGTAGCAGTCTGTCAAAAGTGA